>NW_024608884.1:0-88384 GCF_018296145.1 Oncorhynchus tshawytscha
TGTTCTGTTCAGGAGATCTCTTTTTTTTGTAGAGGATTTTGCTAGAGAGAGATTTTGCTAGAGGTTGATTTTGCTAGAGGTTGATTTTGCTGGGAGTTCATTGCTGAGAGTTGGTATGTTTTGTGAGTTTGTTGCTCAGATAGAACTTATTTGATGTCCTTTGTTTCTTAGTTTGTTTGTGAAATTGTTTAATATTCTGTTTCATTTGTTCCCAGGGGGGAAGGGGAAGGCACCTAGGGAGTGCTTAGGCAAGAGGCCCGCGGGCATACATATACCCGTAGCATATTCGCTGTCTAGGCACACTAGGTAAGACCTGGGCGGACCACCCCTTGTATTTTGGTTAGGGCACCAGGTGGTGCTAAATTAGGTAAGTAGTGGGTAGGCAGGTAAGATAGGAGAGGGGGCTTTGAGATTTACTTTCTTTGCTTTGGTTCCGTCCAGCCCTTTTTCCCCATATTACCGTGTAAAGGAATAAAGTCCTTGTAAACGGTACCACATGACGCGCCCTCTATTGATTGTTTGGTGAGGTTTCGTAAAGTAGACCTTATAGCTATAGCTGACCATTATGGATTTGTATTCCCTGAGAAAGCCCTAAAGGCTGAGCTTTTGGTGCTAGTCAGGGAGGATTTAGTGAGAGAACGGATTCTCTCACTGCAAGGAGAGGAGACGGGTAGACTTTCTGATGCCAAGTCAGAGGACAGGGGCGGAGGAAGGGGTTCCTCGTACCCCCTTTACATTGCCCCGATTCGATCCTTTATCTTCTGCTTCGGGTTGTTCAGATGGGACTGCTAGGCTGAAGGTGAGGCTGGCTCGGTTAGAAATGGAGCAAAAAGATAAAGAGAGACAGATGAATTTTGAACTTGAAATTAGGAAAATAGAAGCTGACAAGGAGGTGAGGATCCGACAACTGGAACTAGATGCTGGCTCCAGTGCGACTCCACAAGCTGCTCATCATCAAGCCCACTTCGATGTGAGTAAAAACATAGCTTTAGTCCCTCCATTCCGAGAGTCGGAAGTTGATTCTTATTTCTCTGCGTTTGAGCGTGTGGCCGCTGCGCTGCATTGGCCACTCGAGGTTTGGCCGCTTCTGTTACAATGTAAATTGTCTGGGAAAGCCCAGGAAGTAGTAGCTGCTCTCTCCCTGGAAGACAGTTTACATTACGATACAGTTAAAACTACCGTGTTGCGGGCTTATGAGTTGGTGCCTGAAGCTTATAGGCAGCGCTTCAGGAACCACAAAAAAACGTCTCACCGTACATTTGTTGAATTTGCTAGGGACAAATAGTCTCTGTTTAGTCGCTGGTGTTCAGCCAGCAAAGCTAACACCTTTGCTGATATTCGGGAGTTGATGCTGTTGGAGGACTTTAAAAGCAACCTCCCAGATAGAATTGTAGTTCATTTAAATGAACAGAAAGTGGTGACATTGGCCCAAGCAGCAGTGTTGGCAGATGAGTACGCTTTGACACACAAGACTGTCTTTGGTGCTCCATGTTTTGAAGGCCGGACGATTACTTCATCAGTTCCTCGTTCAGGTCGCTTTTCCTCTAACAACCCTAAGCCTTTTCAAGAAATCCGTGAATGTTATTACTGTCACCAAAAGGGTCACGTGATTGCGGACTGCCCAGTTTTGAAAAATAAATCGAAACAGTCCCTGTCACCGTCCCCAAAAATGAAAGGTTTGGGTTTAGTCAAGTCTTTGGATCTTCCATTGGATCGAGTTGTTGATTCAGCATTTGAGAAACCGGATCCTGTCTATGCTCCGTTTATCTCTGCCGGTTGTGTTTCCTTAACAGGAGAACAAGCTGATCAAAAGCCTATCCAAATCCTACGAGACACCGGGCGGCGCAGTCAGTAATCATTACTGATGCTTTACCCTGGTCTCCTGAAACGTATTGTGGCTCACATGTCATATTACAGGGGATAGAGACAAAAACCGTACCTGTACCATTACACTGGGTCCACTTAGTGTCAGACTTGGTATCAGGACGTTTCCGTGTTGGTGTAGTGTCTACACTGCCAGTATCAGGAGTAAAATTGCTACTAGGGAATGATATTGCTGGTGGTAATGTCACTCCTGTGTTAGAGGTAGTAGACAACCCAGAAATCAGAACTACAGATGAGAAATTGGTTCAAGCATTTCCACATGTTTTTCCTGCTTGTGTGTTAACGAGGGCACAATCTCGCAAGCTAGGAGATGTGGTGGATTTGGCTAGTTCTATTTTTGAGAATGTTGAGGTAGAAGACAATGCACTGAGTATTCCTTCTGCATTGCCGACAGTTTTACCCCGTAAAAACTAAGGCAGGGGAAAATGAAATCGCGCCCCAATTACATGACATTCTTTTGTCTGTCACCCCTGAGAAGGTGATTGAATGTCAAAAGAAGACACCAGTCTTCGCAAGTGTTTTGCTTCGGTAATTTCCATTGAGGAAGCTAAAACTAGAGAGACTGCCTACTTTATGGAAGCAGGAGTTTTGATGCGTAAATGGGCATCTCATGACACCATTAATGACTGGAGTGAAGTGTGTCAAGTGGTTGTTCCTACACCATTCCGACAGCAGGTGCTGTCACTCGCCCATGACCAGGCGTGGTCTGGACACTTGGGGATCACAAAGAGCTATAACCGGGTCCTTCGTCATTTCTTCTGGCCAGGTTTGAAGTCTGACGTGGTCCAATTTTGTAAAACATGTCACATATGTCAACTCACTGGGAAAGTGAATCAAACAGTTCCACGAGCGCCACTCTGCCCGATTCCTGTGGTAGGGGAACCGTTTGAAAGAGTGATAATTGATTGTGTAGGTCCATTGCCGAAAACCAGGTCAGGTAACCAGTTCCTACGAACAATAATGTGCAGTGCTACTCGATACCCAGAGGCTATTCCTCTCCGTACTATAACGGCTAAGACTGTAGTGAAGGGCTCGGCGAATGTGGTTGCTGACGCTCTATCACGGGTTTACTAACTGGGGATACGTTGGCATTGATTATTGCAAAACTAGGTTTGCAATTTTTGTGGTGGGCGTGTTACGTTCCCCAGATTATGTGTTGTAGTTTGTGTATTTGCATGTGTTTATTTCAGGAAATGGCTTCCTGAAATCCCTCAAGCAGCTGATTGGTCGACTCCAGGGCTAATTGGAGAGCTGACCCCGCCCCCTCGTCAAGACGCAGCTGTCTCCAATTACCCATTCCTTCAGAAGCTATATATATAAAAGCCAGTGTTCTGTTCAGGAGATCTCTTTTTTTTGTAGAGGATTTTGCTAGAGAGAGATTTTGCTAGAGGTTGATTTTGCTGGGAGTTCATTGCTGAGAGTTGGTATGTTTTGTGAGTTTGTTGCTCAGATAGAACTTATTTGATGTCCTTTGTCTCTTAGTTTGTTTGTGAAATTGTTTAATATTCTGTTTCATTTGTTCCCAGGGGGGAAGGGGAAGGCACCTAGGAAGTGCTTAGGCAAGAGGCCCGCGGGCATACATATACCCGTAGCATATTCGCTGTCTAGGCACACTAGGTAAGACCTGGGCGGACCACCCCTTGTATTTTGGTTAGGGCACCAGGTGGTGCTAAATTAGGTAAGTAGTGGGTAGGCAGGTAAGATAGGAGAGGGGGGGGGCTTTGAGATTTACTTTCTTTGCTTTGGTTCCGTCCAGCCCCTTTTCCCCATATTACCGTGTAAAGGAATAAAGTCCTTGTAAACGGTACCACATTCTGCTTGTTGTCATTTTTACTCGCACCTACAGTCCATACCTTTTTCGCTTCACAGAGAGTTTAGTTGTAGCAGGGTGTTGCGTTCCCTCTTCATAGAGGCGTGCGTAACAATTCCCAATCAGAGACAACGATAGACAGCTGCCTCTGATTGGGAACCATACTCGGCCAAAACAAAGAAATATACAACATAGAATGCCCACCCCAAATCACACCCTGACCTAACCAAATAGAGAAATAAAATGTCTCTAAGGTCAGGGCGTGACCCCCCAAAGGTGCGGACTCCCGGCCGCAAACCTGAACCTATAGGGAAGGGTCCGGGTGGGCATCTACCCTCGGTGGCGGCTCCGGTTCAGGACGTAGCCCCCGCTCCCTACGCTGACCCCTCCGCTTCTGTGGAACCAGACTGTGGATCGTCGCCGGAGACTCCGGACCGTGAATCCTTGCCGGAGGAACCTGACCGTGGATCATCGCCGGAGGCTCTGAACTGGGAACCACCGCTAGAGGCTCCGAACTGCAGATCGTCGCCAGAGGCTCCGGACTGCAGCTCGTCGCCAGAGGCTCCGGACTGCAGCTCGTCGCCGGTAGCTCCGGACTGCAGTCCGTCGCCGGAGGTTCCGGACTGGGGACCGTCGCTGGAGGCTCCGGAATGGGGACCGTCGCTGCAGGCTCCTTGCCATGGATCGTCGCTACAGGCTCCGGGCCATGGATCATCACTGGAGGCTTGGTGCCATGGATCATCACTCGTTGCTCCAACTCCTCGTAACGTTGCCGTTCCGCTTTTGCTGCTTCTATCTCCTCTTTCGGACGGCGATACTCCCAGGCCTGCAACCAGGGTCCTTTTCCGTCCAGGATCTCCTACCATGTCCACTCGTCCTTTTTGCCATGCTGCTTGGTCCTTCTTTGGTGGGTAGTTCTGTAACGCCTGTCGTCGGAAGGAGTGGACAAAAGCGCAGCATGAAAAATGTTCATGATTTCTTTTATCAAAAAACACTTGAACAAAGTAAGAAAACGAAAGCCAACAGTTCTGTCAGGTAACAGAGACTAAACAGAAAATAACTACCCACAAACACAGGTGGGCAAAAGGCTGCCTAAGTATGATTCCCAATCAGAGACAACGATAGACAGCTGCCTCTGATTGGGAACCATACTCGGCCAAAACAAAGAAATATACAACATAGAATGCCCACCCCAAATCACACCCTGACCTAACCAAATAGAGAAATAAAATGTCTCTCTAAGGTCAGGGCGTGACAGTGGTCCCATACTGCTTCATGTGATTATATTTACATGATTGTACACAGTATCAGAACAATTGAGAAATTCTCCCAAGGAGGAACAGTGGTGTGGCTTTCAATTCCTACTGTCCCTATAGCTTTATTTTATTTCAAGGATTGTACACCATGCAAGTACTGTTTGGACTGTTTTTGGCATCTCATGTAATAAAAAAATCCTGTTGTGCAATATTTTGTTTTGACTGATTTATAGTAGAAATATAATTGTTTTGTGTTTACCCTGATCAGAGTAAATTTTTTAAATATTATGAGTCAGAGTAAATTGTAATGACACTTGTAGGAGTAAACATTACTCTTAACTAAAGAAAGTGAGTTATTTTAAATGAATACTGTACAGAGTGAAACACAATGACGCATAGTTACATTTCAACACAGAATTGAGCAAGTACAGTACAACTCTGAAAAAAAAATATTCAGACCCCTTGACTTTTAACACATTTTGTTAGGTTACAACCTTATTCTAAATTGTTAAAAAAAAAACATTTGTCATCAATCTACACACAATACCCCAGAACGACAAAATTAAAAGAGGTTTTTAGAAATGTTTGCTAATTTATTACAAATGAAAAACAGAAATACCTTATTTACATAAGTATTCAGACCCTTTGCCATGAGACTCAAAATTGAACTCAGGTGCATCCTGTTTCCATTGATCATCCTTGAGATGTTTCTGCAACTTGATTGGAGTCCACCTGTAGTAAATTCAATTGATTGGACAGGATTTGAAAAGGTACACACCTGTCTATATAAGGTCCTACAGTTGACCGTGCATGTCAAAGCAAAAACCAAGCCATGAGGTTGAAAGAATTATCTGTAGAGCTCCAAGACAGGATTATGTTAAGGCACAGATCTGGAGAAGGGTACCAAAACATTTCTGCAGCATTGCACAATGGCCTCCATCATTCAGAAGTTTGGAACCACCAAGACTCTTCCTAGAGCTGGCCGCCTGGACAAACTAAGCAATTGGGGGAAGAAGGGCCTTGGTCAGGGAGGTGACCAAGAACCCAATGGTCACTTTGACAGAGCTCTAGAGTTCCTATGTGGAGAAGGGAGAACCTTCCAGAAGGACAACCCTCTCTCCAGCACTCCAACGATCAAGCCTTTATGGTAGAGACGGAAGCCACTACTCAGTAAAAGACACATGACAGACCGCTTGGTTTGCCAAAAGGCCCCTAAAGGACTCTGAAACCATGAGAAACAAGATTCTCTGGTCTGATGAAACCAAGATTGAACTCCTTGGCCTGAATGCCAAGCGTAACATCTGGAGGAAACCTGGCACCATCCCTACGGTGAAGCATGGTGGTGGCAGCATCATGCTGTGAGGATGTTTTTCAGCGGCAGGGACTGGGAGACTGGTCAGGATCGAGGGAAATATGAACGGAGTAAAGTACAGAGAGATCCTTGATGAAAACCTGCTCCAGAGCGCTCAGGACCTCAGACTGGGGCAAAGGTTCACTTTTCAACAGGACAACGACCCTAAGAACACAGCCAAGACAACGCAGAAGTGGCTTTGGGACAAGTCTCTGAATGTCCTTGAGTGGACTAGCCAGAGCCCGAACTTGAACCCAATCGGAACATCTCTGGTGAGACCTGAAAATAGCTGTACAGCAACGCTCCCCATCCAACCTGACAGAGCGTTAGAGGATCTGCAGTGAAGAATGGGAGAATCTCCCAAAATACAGGTGTGCCAAGCTTGTAACGTCATACCCAAGAAGGCTCAAGGCTGTAATCACTGCCAAAGATGCTTAAACAAAGTACTGAGTAAAGGGTCTGAATACGTATGTAAATGTGATATTTGAGTTTCTTTTTAATACATTTGCAAAAATGTTTAAAAACCTGTTTTCGCTTTGTCATTATGGGGTATTGTGTGTAGATTGATGGGAAAAAACGATTTAATCAATTTTAGAATAAGGCTGTAACGTATCAAAATGTGGAAAAAGTCAAGGGGTCTGAATACTTTCCGAATGCACTGTACAGTGAAACATAAGATATCACAGTTTTGGTAGGATAGTCTCAAACGGAGCTCATCCAGTTTATTCTCCAGTGATTACACGTTCGTCAGTAAGACAGATGGTAAAGGCGGATTATACACTCGCCAACGAGTCTCACCGAACACTCGGATCTGCGGCCCATGTATCTGTGTCTACTCTTCATGCAAATGACGGGGATTTGGGCCTGGTCTGGGAGATTCCATAAATCTTTAGCCTCCGATTCATTATAGAAAAAATCTTTGTCCAGTCTGAGGTGAGTAATCGCTGTTCTGATGTCATAAACCTCTTTTCAGTCATAAGAAACAGTGGCAGAAACAGTATGTACAAAAAAGGTTACAAACCCTGCGAAAAAGAATAGCACAATTGGTTAGGAGCCCGTAAAACAGCAGCCACCCCCTTTGGCGCCATTAAACTTCTTAGTCTATACATAGATTCTGTTCCTTTCTACAGTAAGACAACCCACAACACTAATTTACTCTGATGGTCTGACCATCTGCCAAAACAGCTCTTGCCTCACCTGTATGCTGCCTACCACTGGTTCCAAACCCAGCAGTCATGAAAGATAATGTGTTTTTTCCAGTCCCACCACCATACAGTAGATTGAGTGCAGCCAGGCAGGGCCCCCATCCTGGTCTCTGAACGGTCCCATTCATCACCCTGCTGCCCCGACTCCTAGCTCCACAGGCCCAGCCAAAGTGTTTCTCGTCTCAAAATGGATGGTAGAACTGCCAAGCACAATGAGCCAAACGTCACTTAGCCACTTCTAACATCCCACAAGCCCAAACATAAGGAGACATTTTCACAGAGACACTCCCTGCAGCAACAAAGAAGCAACACAGAGGCCTTTCAGGAAACCCTGTTCTGTCAGATGCGTACTGTACAGACGTGGTTGGCAAGGATGTTGTCAGAGAGAGTATTATGGAGTATGATGACAGTATGTAGAATCCGTGTCAAAATAATTAACTTACTTTTTAATTTTGGGGAGATAGTGTAATGTCATGTTCATTCTTTAATAACGGACTATATTTCTGAAACACGTTGTAGTAGATTATAAGCAAATGTATGACATATTAGAGATGGGGTGGCAGGGTAGCCTAGTGGTTAGAGCGTTGGACTAGTAACCAGAAGGTTGCGAGTTCAAACCCCCGAGCTGACAAGATACAAATCTGTCATTCTGCCCCTGAACAGGCAGTTAACTCACTGTTCCTAGGCCGTCATTGAAAATAAGAATGTGTTCTTAACTGACTTGCCTGGTTAAATAAAATTGTAAAAAATGTAGCCGTCCTCAAATACAGAAACTCCCAATAGGAGAACACTTTTTGGTTCCACATAGAACCCTTTTGGGTTCCATGTAGAACTCTCTGTGGAAATGGTCCTACATTGAACCCAAAAGGGTTAAATCTGGAACCAAAAGCATTCTACCTGGAACCAAAAATGGTTCTTCAATGGGTTCTCCTATGCGGACAGCACCTCTTTTATAGTATGTCTGCATATGTGAAAACCTATCACAAAGTAGGAATGAGAGTGTTAACACACCTGCCTCCAGGCTAGTGATTCAACTTGTAACAAAGACAGCGCCCCTCATTCTCAAAGTGCTAGTCCGTAGAGGCACTCAACACACACACATACACACACACCTCTCTCCCATCACACACACCTCTCCTCACGAACATCCAAACTCAAGGTGAGTGAGCGAGGTACTTTCATGCTTCATCAGAGCAGTGATAACAGCACAGACATAAAGTGGGAAATGCCTGATTGGCCTGAAAATGACTCCTAAAACCCACACGCGTCAGTACATTATCATTGTGAAGGTCCGAGAGGGATCTGTGTAGGTCAATGTCTGATCATGACTAGGATAGGCTTATATAATGAGGACAACGTGAGCTGTGCAGAATGAGTGTCCTGTCTTGTAGGTTACCATTACATGGGAACCTCAGAAACCATATTTACAGTAAAAATCACTTGGGCTTGCATGACAGTAGACAGCACATGAAATGTTGAATCAATTAGATACAACAGTGCCCACAAACCACGTTACTGTAAATTGGTTCAACACACGCACACTGATGAATTAACACACGCACGGATGCACACAAAAACACCTCCCCTCACAGCTCTAAAGCACTTCAGGAACCCTGCAACCTGTGAGCTGCCATGTACATTATAGAACTGGTTCACCCACACCATTCTGTCCATGAAGCAGAACATCCTTCAAGTCCGTTATCACATCACTAATGCCACGATAATATAGCCCTATTCATACAGCATGGATTTAACAGATATTGGTTATTACTCACCAAATAGCCTTGATGTACTTTAGTGGTTTTATGCTAACTATTACCTGTGTGTCTAAATTTTTGCTTTCCACAGGAGACCATTCCTCATTGATTGAATTGCTGTCACTTGTGGACAATTACCGCCTCAGAGAATTGAACCATATTACAGTAATATCAATTCTCTACCGTGGTCACAGCCCTACCTTTTCATGCTCCACAGGTCTCTGTGAGCCAGGCAGTGAAATGTATTTCTCAACGTGCGCACGGGAGGTTTGTGCCGTGTTCATGCATTGCTAAACACGTGCTGTAGTGGAAAGCGAAGAGCATCTTTCGCAGGCAGCAGGGCAAGAGCAAGAGATGAGTTAAAAATAAATTGGATGCCAGGGGGGTTGAGTCTATGTGATTTTCTTTGCTGCAATATTAGTGCCGAGAGGCATCGTTTACTTGGCTTTGTCTCACCAAACAGCTCTCTATGCACCCACACACATGCAGGTACAATAGCCTAGTTTCCATGAACAAAACCATAGACCAAAGCAGTAGTAAAAA
Source organism: Oncorhynchus tshawytscha (assembly GCF_018296145.1). Taxonomy (NCBI): domain Eukaryota; kingdom Metazoa; phylum Chordata; class Actinopteri; order Salmoniformes; family Salmonidae; genus Oncorhynchus; species Oncorhynchus tshawytscha. The sequence goes on from NW_024608884.1 coordinate 9,807, forward strand.
CAAAAACAAACTGAAGGCACACCTGAACAATGTTTGATTCTAAGTTCAATTTGATAAAATAACTTGATATTTAATCAAACCTGTTTTTCTTCTTCCTGAACCTGACAGAAATAGCTTTGTTGTTTGATCCATTCCAGACATGCAGGGTCCTTGAAGTACACATCAAATTCAGATGAGTAGCCCCTCTTAAAAACAAGATTAATGTCAAACATGAACCATGAAATTCCTGTCGGCAAAGCTGACATATGTCAAGGGAGTTCTCTCCCGAAAGCTTATTCTGAATATTCAAACAGCAGATTTGTGATATTTGACTTCCTCCCTCAAACCCTATTAGAGGCCATGTGACAACATGATTTCTTGAACGTTTTTGTTCACAGAACTCAGAGGGAATATTGAATGGTGAATACCGAATGAGGTAATTAAGCTTGGCAAGACGTGAGGGAGTGCATTTAAATGGACTCAAGATTGAGTGTAGCCACATACAGAATTATGCAACCAATAAGATATACAAATACAAACTCAATGATTATCTGCTGTGTCATAGACTGATGAGACCACTCACCTCTCAGGAGGTAGACCTCATATAACACCTTGCATAGATTATAACAAGCTCTGTTTTCATTGCAATTAGAGGAAACTAATCCTGGCTGTTGAAAGCGATTCACAAACAAAGCTACTGTACAACCCCAATATACCCTTCAATGTTTTGTAGGAACTTTTGATTTGAACCCAGAATATCACAAACGGCTTGGATGTGCTGTCAAACGCATTTGCACTGACACAGAACTGTCCTGAGTCATTTCAGAGCTCTTAGTGTGATTGGAGGGGACTGTGAAAACAGAGCGAGGCGGGTGGACAGATATGGCGAGCTGTCACCATGACAACTCTCAAGAACAAACCTCCAACAGCTGTTAGGGTCCTGTATGATTAGGCATGTGTTTTAGTCATCCTCACTTTTAGCCTGACCAAAAAAGAAGAAGATGAACCCCTTTATTGCCAATGGAGAGTTGGATACACGGGGAATAGATATGGAGAAGCATGAAAGATATGAAAGGAAACAGTAAGAGAGAAAGAGAGCGCAAGACAAGCCTGGAAGTAATAGGGATTACGAAGTCCAACCTGAACCAAACAAAAAAAAATTTAAACTTCAAATAGAATAGCATCATTACCTCATTTATATACAGTTGAAGTGGGGAAGTTTACATACACCTTAGCCAAATACATTTAAACTCTGTTTTTCACAATTCCCAGTAAAAAATCCCTGTCTTAGGTCAGCTAGGATCACCACTATATTTTAAGAATGTGAAATGCCAGAATAATAGCAGATAGAATGATTTATTTCAGCTTTTATTTCTTTCATCACATTTCCAGTGGATCAGAGGTTTACATACACTCAATTAGTATTTGGTAGCATTGCCTTTAAATTGTTTAACTTGGGTCAAACATTTCGGGTAGCCTTCCACAAGCTTCCCACAATAAGTTGGGTGAATTTTGGCCCATTCCTCCTGACAGAGCTGGTGTAACTGAATCAGGTTTGTAGGCTTCCTTGCTTGCACACGCTTTTTCAGTTCTGCCCACACATTTTCTACAGGATTGAGGTCAGGGCTTTGTGATGGCCAATCCAATACCTTGACTTTGTTGTCCTTTAGCCATTTTGCCACAACTTTGTAAGTATGCTTGGGGTCTTTGTCCATTTAGAAGACCCATTTGCGACCAAGCTTTAACTTCCTGAATGATGTCTTGAGATATTGCTTCAATATATCCACATAATTCTCCTACCTCATGATGCCATCTATTTTGTGAAGTGCACCAGTCCCTCCTGCAGCAAAGCACCCCCACAACATGATGCTGCCACCCCCGTGCTTCACTGTTGGGATGGTGTTCTTCGGCTTGCAAGACTTTTTCCTCCAAACATAACGATGGTCATTATGGCCAAACAGTTATATTTTTGTCTCATCAGACCAGAGGACATTTCTCCAAAAAGCTAAATCTTTGTCCCCATGTGCAGTTGCAAACCGTAGTCTGGCTTTTCTTATGGCGGTTTTGGACTAGTGGCTTCTTCCTTGCTGAGCGGCCTTTCAGCTTATGTCGATATAGGACTCGGTTTACTGTGGATATAGATATTTTTGTACCTGTTTCCTCCAGCATCTTCACATGGTCCTTTGCTGTTGTTCTGGGCTTGATTTGCACTTTTCACACCAAGGTACGTTCATCTCTAGGAGACAGAATGCTTCTCCTTCCTGAGCGGTATGACGGTTGCGTGGTCCCATGGTGTTTATACTTGCTTACTATTGCTTGTACAGATGAACGTGGTACCATCAGGCATTTGGAAATTGCTCCCAAGGATGAACCAGACTTGTGGAGGTCCACAACATTTTTTCTGAGGTCTTGGCTGATTTCTTTAATTTTCCCATGATGTCAAGCAAAGAAGCACTGAGTTTGAAGGTAGGCTTTGAAGTACATCCACAGGTACACCTCCAATTGACTCAAATTATGTTAATTAGCCTATCAGAAGCTTCTAAAGCGATGACATCATTTTCTGGAATTTTCCAAGCTGTTTAAAGGCACAGTCAACTTAGTGTATGTAAACTTCTGACCCACTGGAATTGTGATACAGTGAATTATAAGTGAAATAATCTGTCTGTAAACAATTACTTGTGTCATGCACAAAGTAGATGTCCTAATCGACATGCCAAAACTATATTTTGTGACCAAGAAATTTGTGGAGTGGTTGAAAAACTAGTTTTAATGACTCTAACCTAAGTGTATACTTCAACTGTACAACGGTTGTTTGAATTACATAACTTCTGACTCAGGAGCTGTCTGATTTATACAAAGGCATAAAAGTGCACATATATGGTTGAATAAAAACTCTGAGTGTTTAAGTTGAGAAGGGCCCAGCCCTACCGCCCATTGTTGAATGTTTTTTAAGGCTAGTGGTTATCTATCGCTCATAGTCGGCTGTTAACGTCACACGCTGTCATTATTCACCTCCATCTCTCCCCTTCCATCCCTCCATCTCTCTCCCTGCAGAACCATCATCATGCCTCATCTGCTCTAGAAGCAAAGTCATAAAACAGCCCAATGTTTATTCAGACCCTGCCATTACAGTTTTATGTTTAACCATAATGAACCAGCTCCGAAAACACATTCCGAAATATAGCCCAGAAGCACAATATTACACTTAGCAAACCAAACCTTTTCACAAAGTTTTGTGTTCATGACGGGCATGATACATCAGACAGTCCCTTGGGAACAAATTGTTCATTCTTTGTGTCCTTTTATTAGATTGTATAGTCAGACAGTCACAGATGGGCACGGGTGCAGTGAAGTATGATGAGAGTTATAACCCTCCCCCACTCTCCCTCCCCTTCATCCCAACATCCCTCCATCGCACCCCCCATGCGAGGCAGAGGGCCAGGAGGCCAGTGTTTGATAATAACATCTCAATATGTAATACACTGTGGTCATGAATCATCCGTCCACAGATGGGTTCAAGAAATACATTTTTTTCCCCCTTTCTTTGCCCCAGTTACTAATAGAGACCTCTCCAAGATTATCCAAATGTGTTCTCTCTCTTGTGGTGTGACGTTGAAAATCGGGCAAATGTTATATGCAGAGAAGCTGGGATGTTGTCATGCTGGCAAACACAGCTTAGTCATATTTGGGACTTGGAACTAAGATAAGTCACGATTAAAGATGGCATCGAAAATCACACAGCAACAGCAAAAACAGAATCAAGTGACTCATTGGTTCACATTAAAACAAACATCAACCAATACCTGAAGCCTTCATAAAAGTCTATGGGGCTCTCGTCTTGTTGGTGGCGTGAGTGAGAATAAGTACTTTGCTCTTGAATCTGTTTTGGATGGGGGTAGCATTCCCCTGAAGGGAGTGTGCTGTTAATAAGATAGCTCTCTTTACCCGATATTCAGAGAGGCAACACTGGCATCGCTACGACGACAGGTGATAACCCAGCTACGACGCAGCGGAGGGCTATCAACCAGGAGCTATGAATGCTGGGATGGCAGGATGCGGTCCGAATGACTGATAGGAGATGGTGCGATAACAGATCTGTTAAGGCTCCTCTGTGACGGAGATGTAGGAAGACACAGCCGCCGAGGCAGAAACCCTGTTCTGACTGCTGCAACGAGAAATAGAGAGAGAGACAAAGAGAGGTAGAGAAAATGAGAGAGATTCCCCCCCATAATTTTCTCCATTAAAAAAGGAGTACCGGCTTCCCTGTCATTTAACCATTGGATCAGTACCCAAACTGTATTTGTACCAATACCCCAACATGTAGCTTGGATCATTCAAAGGGCTCCTCTCCTCTGTTCCCTTCGTCAGTCATCATGCTGGGTGTTACGGAATAGATTTTTGCCTTTGATTTCCCCCCAAAACAATGACAGGATTGGATGCAATCCCCCCATTTTAAAGTGTCATCCCGTCAGAGGAAAACCTAATCAAATTGTCAGGCTGATTCCTGAGTTCTACATCTGGAGAGACAGAGTTAATGATCACCTGGATGCTGACTGCATCTGTCACCTCTGATGTAGCTGATGTGAACACAGTGAATCCATGCAGCTCGTTCTCATTCTGACTCCACTGGTAATGATTTCAAAATGACGCTCCCCGTGTTTTTGAATGACGCTTGTGATGTTCAAACAGAGAAGGAATAGAACAATAGAGTGTCTAAAAACAAAGACAAGTCCTACAACAGAAGGTATAATTATGCACATACTGTAGAGGAGTGTCCTTTGTATTTTAGAAAGGCCCCCTATAATATTCAGTCCTGCAGTAAACCTATCCACCCACGTCTGTAATAAACAGCCACAATTCAATTGACGTACATGCCCACTATAAATCGACAGAGATGGCCGCCTCGCTTCGCGTTCCTAGGAAACTATGCAGTTTTTTGTTTTTTTACGTGTTATTTCTTACACTAGTACCCCAGGTCATCTTAGGTTTCTTTACATACAGCCGACAAGAACTACTGAATATAAGATCAGCGTCAACTCACCATCAGTACGACCAAGAATATGTTTTTCGCGATGCGGATCCTGAGTTCTGCCTTACAACCAGTGTAACCGAGTGGATCACATGCAGCGACAAAAAAAAAAAAAACGACTCAGAAAAAGAGGGAAACGAAGCGGTCTTCTGGTCAGACTCCGGAGACGGGCACATCGTGCACCACTCCCCAGCATTCTTCTTGCCAATGTCCAGTCTCTTGACAACAAGGTTGATGAAATCCGAGCAAGGGTAGCATTCCAGAGGGACATCAGAGACTGTAACGTTCTTTGCTTCACGGAAACATGGCTCACTGGATAGACGCAATCCGAAGCGGTGCAGCCAGCGGGTTTCTCCACGCATCGCGCCGACAGAAACAAACATCTCTCTGGTAAGAAGACGGGCGGGGGCGTATGCCTTATGGCCAACGTGACATGGTGTGATGAAGGAAACATACAGGAACTCAAATCCTTCTGTTCACCTGATTTAGAATTCCTCACAATCAAATGTAGACCGCATTATCTACCAAGAGAATTCTCTTCGATTATAATCACAGCTGTATATATCCCCCAAGCAGACACATCGATGGCTCTGAACGAACTTTATTTAACTCTCTGCAAACTGGAAACGATTTATCCGGAGGCTGCATTCATTGTAGCTGGGGATTTTAACAAGGCTAATCTGAAAACAAGACTCCCTAAATTTTATCAGCATATTGATTGCGCAACCAGGGGTGGAAAGACCCTGGATCATTGTTACTCTAACTTCCGCGACGCATATAAGGCCCTGCCCCCCCCTTTCGGAAAAGCTGACCACGACTCCATTTTGTTGATCCCTGCCTACAGACAGAAACTAAAACAAGAAGCTCCCACGCTGAGGTCTGTCCAACGCTGGTCCGACCAAGCTGACTCCACACTCCAAGACTGCTTCCATCACGTGGACTGGGAGATGTTTCGTATTGCGTCAGACAACAACATTGACGAATACGCTGATACGGTGTGCGAGTTCATTAGAACGTGCGTTGAAGATGTCGTTCCCATAGCAACGATTAAAACATTCCCTAACCAGAAACCATGGATTGATGGCAGCATTCGTGTGAAACTGAAGGCACGAACCACTGCTTTTAATCAGGGCAAGGTGTCTGGTAACATGACTGAATACAAACAGTGCAGCTATTCCCTCCGCAAGGCTATCAAACAAGCTAAGCGCCAGTACAGAGACAAAGTAGAATCTCAATTCAACGGCTCAGACACAAGAGGTATGTGGCAGGGTCTACAGTCAATCACGGACTACAGGAAGAAACCCAGCCCAGTCACGGACCAGGATGTCTTGCTCCCAGGCAGACTAAATAACTTTTTGCCCGCTTTGAGGACAATACAGTGCCACTGACACGGCCTGCAACGGAATCATGCGGTCTCTCCTTCACTGCAGCCGAAGTGAGTAAGACATTTAAACGTGTTAACCCTCGCAAGGCTGCAGGCCCAGACGGCATCCCCAGCCGCGCCCTCAGAGCATGCGCAGACCAGCTGGCCGGTGTGTTTACGGACATATTCAACCAATCCCTATACCAGTCTGCTGTTCCCACATGCTTCAAGAGGGCCACCATTGTTCCTGTTCCCAAGAAAGCTAAGGTAACTGAGCTAAACGACTACCGCCCCGTAGCACTCACATCCGTCATCATGAAGTGCTTTGAGAGTCTAGTCAAGGACCATATCACCTCCACCCTACCTGACACCCTTGACCCACTCCAATTTGCTTACCGCCCAAATAGGTCCACAGACGATGCAATCTCAACCACACTGCACACTGCCCTAACCCATCTGGACAAGAGGAATACCTATGTGAGAATGCTGTTCATCGACTACAGCTCGGCATTCAACACCATAGTACCCTCCAAGCTCGTCATCAAGCTCGAGACCCTGGGTCTCGACCCCGCCCTGTGCAACTGGGTACTGGACTTCCTGACGGGCCGCCCCCAGGTGGTGAGGGTAGGCAACAACATCTCCTCCCCGCTGATCCTCAACACTGGGGCCCCACAAGGGTGCGTTCTGAGCCCCCTCCTGTACTCCCTGTTCACCCACGACTGCGTGGCCATGCACGCTCCAACTCAATCATCAAGTTTGCGGACGACACAACAGTGGTAGGCTTGATCACCAACAACGACGAGACGGCCTACAGGGAGGAGGTGAGGGCCCTCGGAGTGTGGTGTCAGGAAAATAACCTCACACTCAACGTCAACAAAACTAAGGAGATGATTGTGGACTTCAGGAAACAGCAGAGGGAACACCCCCATCCACATCGATGGAACAGTAGTGGAGAGGGTAGCAAGTTTTAAGTTCCTCGGCATACACATCACAGACAAACTGAATTGGTCCACTCACACAGACAGCATCGTGAGGAAGGCGCAGCAGCGCCTCTTCAACCTCAGGAGGCTGAAGAAATTCGGCTTGTCACCAAAAGCACTCACAAACTTCTACAGATGCACAATCGAGAGCATCCTGGCGGGCTGTATCACCGCCTGGTATGGCAACTGCACCGCCCTCAACCGTAAGGCTCTCCAGAGGGTAGTGAGGTCTGCACAACGCATCACCGGGGGCAAACTACCTGCCCTCCAGGACACCTACACCACCCGATGCTACAGGAAGGCCATAAAGATCATCAAGGACATCAACCACCCGAGCCACTGCCTGTTCACCCCGCTGTCATCCAGAAGGCGAGGTCAGTACAGGTGCATCAAAGCTGGGACCGAGAGACTGAAAAACAGCTTCTATCTCAAGGCCATCAGACTGTTAAACAGCCACCACTAACATTGAGTGGCTACTGCCAACACACTGTCAATGACACTGACTCTACTCCAGCCACTTTAATCATGGGAATTGATGGGAAATTATGTAAATATATCACTAGCCACTTTAAACAATGCTACCTTATATAATGTTACTTACCCTACATTGTTCATCTCATATGCATACGTTGATACTGTACTCTATATCATCGACTGCATCCTTATGTAATACATGTATCACTAGCCACTTTAACTATGCCACTTGGTTTACATACTTATCTCATATGTATATACTGTACTCGATATCATCTACTGTATCTTGCCTATGCTGCTCTGTACCATCACTCATTCATATATCCTTATGTACATATTCTTTATCCCCTTACACTGTGTATAAGACAGTAGTTTTTTTTTGGAATTGTTAGTTAGATTACTTGCTCGTTATTACTGCATTGTCGGAACTAGAAGCACAAGCATTTCGCTACACTCGCATTAACATCTGCTAACCATGTGTATGTGACAAATAAAATTTGATTTGATTTGATTTGATTTGATTTGAAATCAATGGAATGACAGAGGGTTCAAGTAAAGCATCACCAATCAATGTGCTGATAAGGGATGCATCGCAAATGACCCTCTATCCCCTATATCAGTGGTCACCAACCAGTCGATCTCCAAGGCATTACTAACATTTCTGTAAAAAAAAAAAAAAAGATTTTTAAAAAGCCTTGCGTTCCTATTTTTTAAATTCTTTTCACACTGTTGGCAGTTGGAACACTTGATTCAGTAGACAAAAGTGTTCCCATTTTTAACCATTTCATGTGTCTGAAGGCAGACCAGATACCTCAGATCACTGTGTCTGCACAGTTTCGTCGAGCCATAGACTGTTAAACGAAGCCTCGAATGCACAGCAAAGTTGATACTGTGTGATTTCTAAACGTTTAAAACCATGACTAGAGAGAGACTCAACAAATACTGCAAGGAGTTGCTATTTTTTACGAGTAAGCTCATGTTTAAGTTGCTATCCAGCAGCACTGTCAAAATATAAAATGCACGTTCTCCCTACTTCCACTCACGCCTTCATCCAGCACTGTAGCTCCAATGAATGGGTATAGCAAAGTCTTCAGATAAGCTTGCGTTGTTAGTATTAGTGGCTTGTGGCTTTTTTAATATCAAGGAATATTTCCCTTTCTCTGGTCATATGAGTAACAACATGGATTAGTGCATGAGGCAGAAATAATGCAGTGCAACTTGAGTTTCTTCATCAGCTGGAACTGTGTCCCCTTTTCTTAGAGGAGGGAGGGAGAGAGGAGGGACGGTGAGTCGGGTGAGAGGCAGCCTCACCTCTGCTCCTTCCCTCCCCTCAGACTGACCATCAGATGCAGACCATCAGTCCAGTAAAAAGAAGGGATAAAAGCCAATTATTATGCTCACTCAGCTGTGCCTCGCAAGTAACGCAACAAATTATATATTACCAGTGTGATCATATACCTAAAATTGTTATAAATAATTTCAAAATTGTCTGACAAGAACAACATTGGCAGGGCAATTCAGGTATAGCCAGTGATAATGTATTGGGCCTTTAGCAGTGGTGTAAAGTACTTAAGTAAAAATACTTTAATGTACTTATTTAATAGTTTTTTGGTGTATCTGTACTTTACTTTACAATTTATATTTTTTGCCAACTTTTACTTTTACTTCATGACATTCCTAAAGAAAATGATGTACTTTTTACTCCATGCATTTTCCCTGACACCCAAAAGTACACTTTACATTTTGACAGGAAAATGGTCCAATTCACACACTTATCAAGAGAACATCCCTGGTCATCCCTACTGCCTCTGATCTGGCGAACTCACTAAACACAAATGCTTCGTTTGTAAATTATGCCTGGATGTGCCCCTGGCTATCCGCCAATAAATAAACAGAAGATTGTGCCGTCTGGTTTGCTAAATATAAGGAATTTTAAATGGTTTATACTTTTACTTATGATACTTAAGTACATTTGAGTAATTATATCTTCTTTTGATACTTAAATATATTTCAAACCAAATACTTTTAGACTTTTACTCAACTAGTATTTTACTGGGTGACTTTCATTTTTACTTGAGTAATTTTCTATTAAGGTATCTTTACTTTGACACAAGTATGACAATTGAGTACTTTTCCCACCACTGGCCTATAGCCTACTGCACAGACCCCATTGCTACATAGCTGTTTTTAATTGGTTAATGTTGCATAAACGTATGTTTTTTTAATATGTCATATTTTTTTGTTTCAATCCGAGCGGTAGATCCTGGCTTGCATTTTGACTCAAGAAAGTGATCTTGACTCAGAAAAGGTCGGTGACCACTGCCCTACATAGTGCACTATATAACTCTATAGGTCCTGGTCAAAAGTAGTGCAGCATAAAGGGAATAGTGTGCCATTTGGGACGAAGCCAAAGTGTGTGTTGCTCTAAAGTACATGTTGTTTTAATTCACTCAAATATGAACACATCATATAGAGTCAGCATGAATACATGTATAATCTACATCATGTTCTCGCCCTATTTTTAGCAGATTGTGGAAGCGTTCCACTGCGCTCATGATCTGTGGGAAGAGGATCCGAGTCGAGATAGGAGTTTGTTCCCTGATCTGGGTGACACGCGCGGTGATACATCTTCATTTGGGAAAGACAGAAAGCCTTTGCTCGTTTATTAGGTGACACTGGTAAACCTTGCTAATGACATCAACACCACCTGCAGAACAATACATCAAACAGGTTATGGAAATGCCCATTGCCACACTATATCAATTTCATTCATCAAACTTGCCAGGATTGATATTCGCTACACTTTCGCAGACAAGGTCAGTCGTGCAGCTAGTGAAATATCCACCAAATAGAAAACTCCTCCTTGGATTCTATAGTGAAGTGAATACGGTCTATAGTCTATGTGGTACAGTAGTACATTCTCCCTTAAGATCTACACAGCTCCATTTGGAGAGGATTTACATGAAGTAGCCTTCATTTATCCAAAAGGCAAGGGATCTGCTAGCTCTTTTAGGATACTGCCCGGCCTGCCTGGTGCATTAAGTCAGGTTGCAGGCTAGGACTCTGCTGCAGTGTAGCAGTCTAGCCCTGCGACTCTGTAGCCAGACCTCTTTGCTCTGTCAGCCTCACAATGCTAATGGTGGAGCTTAGCAACTAAGCTTAGCTTAAGAATAATGTGGACAATAACATTGGAGGCTTTCCCAGTATGCTATCATGCTGTTCTGCTCTCAATAGGGTGTGAAGAGTGTTCTCTTCCAATACGGTGATTGTCACTATAGTAAATCTCACATATAATCTTTTTAAAATGTTTAATTTCACCTTTATTTAACCAGGTAGGCTAGTTGAGAACAAGTTCTCATTTACAACTGGGACCTGGCCAAGATAAAGCCAAGCAGTGCGACACAAACAACAACAACACAGAGTTACACATGGAATAAACAGGCGTTTATTAGTCTATATACAGTGTGTGCAAATGGCGTGAGGAGGTAAGGCAATAAATAGGTCATAGTAGCGAATGTGGGGTGCATTCGGGTCACAGCGCAACAGTGCTAATTGATGCGCTTGTTCTAGAGCCTGGAATCTTCTGTGCAATAGAGCTAAAGGGAGGTTGAAGAGAGGATGGTTGAGAGAGAGCGAAAGAAAGACACTTAGAGGGAGAGAGAGAGAGAGAGAGAGAACAGCTTGTAGATTGGTAAAGAGCGGTGGACGTGGGCTCAGACAAAAGTATGTGTCACACTCCCTCCTGCCTGTTGACTGAGATAAGTATGGAAGCAGCTGCAGGAGGCGGTGTATTCTATCCAACTCCACACAAACACTTTGACATATAGGCAAGAAGAGTGTGTGTGCGTGACTGCGCACACGCATGTATGAGTGGTTCACATAAGTTCACATCCATCTGTAGTGTTATTTTACTTCCTCTTGCTTTAGTGCTGGCCCATGCCCTGAGGATTGTGAGTGGAAATATCTACTCTGGCTCAGAGCTCAGCAAAAATGTGTTTTAAAAAAGTGTCATAGAGACATTTTCTCCATGCAAGGACACATTATGCCACAAACTACAGGGCCCGTTGCTTTAGGGTTGCTGTCAACCCATTTCTGAGAAAGAGAAGAAAATTATATGAAAAAGTTCATATTTGTCATCATGATGAGAAGAAAATTCTCTGATCTGACAATGACTTAAAGAACTTCAGTTGAAGCTATTGCGGAGAGTACAGAGTGTCCCTTCAGTCAAATTCTCATTATGGTTGAAAAGCATTGTTGGTGGTAAAAAAAATTGAAGGACAAATGGATTTTCCAGGAACAACCTATTATGTACAATAACAAATTCAGGTAAAAAGAAAATGTATAAAAGGTTACACTCATTACGAACACAAAGTATCTGAGATACAGAACAAAATGTGGCCTAGCTGTACAGAAGCCACACAGATAGACAAAGCATTGAGCAAGGAATCATTGAATTGTCAAATGAGTGCATTGGATGCAACCAGCATCTCTTTTCCCGGTTGCTGGGATTTTATTAGGAAGCAGAGCAGCAGATAGCACTGATAAGGCTGAAAATGCTTGTGTGTGTGTGTGTGTGTGTGTGTGTGTGTGTGTGTGTGTGTGTGTGTGTGTGTGTGTGTGTGTGTGTGTGTGTGTGTGTGTGTGTGTGTGGGTGTGTGTGTGTGTGTGTGTGTGTGTGTGTGTGTGTGTGTGTGTGTGTGTGTGTGTGTGTGTGTGTGTGTGTGTGTGTGTGTGTGGCTCAGGATGTTAATCCAGGCCCAGGGTTCAGCGATACGACCGACGTGGTAATATTGGGGATCCTCCTCTCTGCCCTGTCCGATTGTAATTAACCTTCCCAGGGCATGATGGCCCTCGCTGAGTATGGGGCTACGGGATGAGGAGGAGACATCAGAGGAAAAACAAAACAACATACAGACAGACTCATAGGAAAATAAGAAAAAGAGGAGCTCTTCAGGATCCTTGTCTGTGGTTGACCTGTCTTTTGTTATCTTTTTATTTAAGGTGGTGTGAGGGGTGTCAGATGTTGTGTCTCGCATAGGTCAGACACTACCTTAGGGAGAAGACACTGACGTTAGGGATCACTTGCTACGCTGGAGTTTACCCAGGATGCACTCTGTGTTCCCACTATAATGATAGAGACCTAGTGTGTTATTATTTGCAACTAGACCCATGGGAAGTGGACCCGTGACAGATGGAAGGCTGTATCTGGTTTATGTGCCAGTGTATATGGACTGAAAATATAACATATATACAAAAGTATGTGGACACCTATTCAAATGAGTGGGTTCAGCAATTTCAGCCACACCCGTTGCTGACAGGTGTATATAATCGAGCACATAGCCATGCAATCTCCATAGACAAACATTGGCCTTACTCGTCTGTCCTCGGTTGCAACACTCACTACCGAGTTCCAAACTGCCTCTGGATGCAACATCAGCACAAGAACTGTTCGTCAGGTTTACATTGCCGAGCAATCGCACACAAGCTTAAGATCACCATGTGCAATGCCAAGCATCGGCTGGAATGGTGTTAAGCTTGAAACCATTTGACTCTGGAGCAGTGGAAACGCGTTCTCTGGAGTGATGAATCATGCTTCACCCTATGGCAGTCCGACAGATGAATCTGGATTTGGCGGATGCCAGGAGAACGCTACCTTCCCCAAAGCATAGTGCCAACTGTAAAATTTGGTGGAGGAGGAATAATGGTTGAGGGCTGTTTTTCACGGTTCGGGCTAGGCACCTTAGTTCCAGTGAACGGAAATCTTAACGCTACAGCATATAATTACATTCTAGACAATTCTGTGCTTCCAACTTTGTGGCAACAGTTTGGGGAAGGCCCTTTCCTGTATCATCATGACAATGCTCCTGTGCACAAAGCGAGGTCCATACACAAATGGTTTGTCGAGATCGGTGTGGAAGAACTTGATTGGCCTGCTCAGAGCCCTGACCTCAACCCCATCGAACACCTTTGGGATGAATTGGAACGCCGACTGCGAGCCAGGTCTAATCACCCAACACCCGCATCATTGTTCCAACATCTAGTGGAAAGCCTTCCCAGAGGAGTGGAAGCTGTTATAGCAGCAAGGGGGGGGTCAACTCCGTATTAATGCCCATGATTTTGGAATGAGATGTTCGATGAGCAGGTGTCCGCATACTTTTGGTCATGTAGAGTATATGTCAGAACAGACATTCTCAAACACAGTCCATGTTATAACTCCTACACTTATTTTAGAACAGTTTGTTTTGCCAAGGTGATGAATCAGATAGCGAAAGTTAGATTGGACATCACAACCCAGCCGTGATCATCATACAACATCAGCTAAGCCACTTGTTCCATCTCCCCCCTACTGTGCATAAAAAAAACATATTTTGTATCCCTCAAACATTTTCTGTCAGTGTCACGTTAAATCACTTCTCCCACCTTCTGCATGAGTGGATTGAGGTGGTCGGGCGCCAGCCAGCCCAGTGTTGGTGGACTGTGGCATTGGACTTGTTTATTCTGCCTCTATGTGCTGGAAAGGAACGTGCTGCAGAATTCTGGCTGCCTTCCAAGGCCACTGCTACTTCCAACAAACAAAATAAAATACTGGTCAGCTAAATATAACATTTCCCTTCATGAGCACAGCAGCTAGGCCCAGGGAGGGAGAGAGAGAGAGATAAAGAGGTAGAGAGTGGGAGGAGAGAGAGGGGAGAGAGCCAGAGGGAGAGCGCGAGAGAGCGAGAGAGCGAGAGAGCGAGAGAGCGAGAGAGCGAGAGAGCGAGAGAGCGAGAGAGCGAGGGAGAGAGAAGAGAAAGTGAGAAAAGAGAAGAGAGAGAGAGGAGGCTGGATTCTGTACACAGCCTGAGCCAACCTGAGCTGAACGCAGCAATGCCTTTCTTGAAGTGGAGCATGGTGTTAATAGCTCAGAGGTCAGGTCAGCATCCTCTCTTCCTCCCTACATATCTCTCTCACTGTCTTGCTATCTCTATCCTAGATAAAATGAGCATTAGCTCTCCTCTGATTTCCCTTTATTTCTTCATGCATGATTCAGATGACCCTGTTCTCTCTATCTCTGCCCATTTCTCTCTTTCTACACTGTAAAACATTCTTGTTGTTTTGACAGTATTAAACAATAAAACTAATAGTAAACTACCATATGAATTATTTACAGTAAATTACCGTAAATGGCTATGCATTCTGGGTGATTTTAGGCATGAACATTAAATTATGCCTTAAATTCCAACTAACTTTGCTTTAACAGTACATTTTTATTTATTTTATATAACTAGGCACATCAGTTAAGAACAAATTCTTATTTACAATGACAGCAGAACAACAGATTTTTACCTTGTCAGCTTGGGGATTCAATCTAGCAACCTTTCAGTTACTGGCCCAATGCTCTAACCACTAGGACTCTATGGCAACATTACCATAACCATACAAAATTAAGGGATTGGCAACTTGCTACTTTTTTAAGCAATTCTGAACGATAGGATTGAGAGACATCATGGTCTGAAATGAATCAACCAAACAAGGTGTGTACAACATATATATGATTTACACATTTAATTACACTGAATATTACAATGTATTTTACTGTAGATAAATGTGTACATTTAAATGTGTACATTTATCAACAGTAAAATACTGTGGAATATTATACTGCAGCATATTGTAAATAATGGGGCATTGTGGGAAAATGTTGTGGGTTGGGAAATGTTTAATGGTATTGTAATGGTATTGTACAGTAATTCCACCCCACTGAATACATTGTTGTACCATAGTTTTGGAGTGACAAAAACATTTTGGCCACTAGTGGTTGTAGTGGTTGTACCACTAGTTGTAGTATTGTTGTTCCTGGCTTATGAACATATTTTGAGGCGTGCCTTGTAAGCGGTTACATTTGTGCCACCCATTAGTGAAAGTGTTGTACCAATTTCACTGATATCTGGTAGGAGTGCCCCAACAATTAAATGTGTATTTGGAACAGATTACAGAGGTGTTAAGTCTCAATGGTTGAGTAGTTGCCATGTCCTTTGGTCAGTGTTGTGCTGTAGTCACTGCCAGTTTGGAAGCCGTTGTTAAATCTTCTAGAAGTGCAATTGCTATGAAATACCAAAATGTGGCATTTTATATCACTCGCACTTCTACAGTCCTTAACAAAAGCTTCCAAACGGGCATTCATTAATATTCTGTCATTTGTCAATACATTACCAAGCAGCCAATCTGCTTGCACCGATCCCACGCAATTATGGTAAAATACTGTCAAATAAAAGCCCTATCTCCCCTCAATGAATTTAATTCATTAATTCATTCATCCATTCATTCATTTGTTACAATTCCCATAAACATATTACAGTAATGCACTGCACTGTTGTTTTACGGTAACTTACAGCCAGTGTCCTGTAAAGTTACCATAATAACGACTGTAAAAAAGATTGCAGTAACAGTATTGGACACTGTAATATATGGTACAGGGATGTACGGCACTTTTTCATTTTTCTAATTTACAGGCAACAGGCTACTTGTAAGATACTGTAAAAATAACAGCTAAGGTTTTACAGTGTGTATTCCCCTCTCCCTCCCATCGTTTCTTCTCTTTCTTATCTTACAGTTTGTTTCTCTTTTTCTTCCACCACAAACATGGTGCTTGGAAATGAAATACCGCGATCAGAGAGATGGATTAATAATTTACACTGGAGTCAACGCTAAAAGGAAACCAACAATGAACATACGTTTTTAGTCCAGGCATGAGCGGGAGGCAGCCATGCATGGCATGGGGAGGATCGGGAGAAGAATTAACTCACACAGGCAGGCTGTTGTTTTACCACCATAGTGATAGCAATTTAAATTGGATCTACTATTATTACCAAATCAGATTAAGAAATTAGAGCAATTACTATCCAAGAAATGTTGTTGGGTAATTTTCTCCCATCACTCCCCTTCTTTGTAGGCCGTCATTGTAAATAAGAATTTCTTCTTAACTGACTTGCCTGTTTAAATAATGGTTCAATAAATAAAAACATTTTAAAAAAGTGAGAAAGAGTGGAGGAGAAGATACCGTTCCAGAAGACTACTGTGTTGCTATGAGTTGAGAGTTCTTCTAAGAAAAGAACATAGCCTGAGAGAAGGTGTCAGGCAAGCGGACATGGCTGGATGCAGGCTGAGATAGTGTACCAGTCTAGGGGGCATGACTGGACAGGCAAAACCTTGCCACCCACTGCAGACCCACACAGCTTCTGTAGAGAACCTTAAGGGATGGAGAAATCAACCTAATGACACTTCACTGAAATATGCAAACATATAACCTAGGTCTAAAGAAAAACAAGAAAGGTATATGATGTTTTCCAATAGAGGTTTCCTATGCAACAATATTTTGCTTTCCCACACCATCAGAGAAATAAACACCATAATTCATGTAAATTATAAAATACACCAAAATAGTAATTACCAAAAACCTTCGGCCATCCAGTCCAGATCCTCAGACGGCATTCTGAAATGTGTTGAAGACAGAGTTAGAACAAGCACCGAGATATTGCCTAGCCGACTTTGCCAGGGGACATAGGCCTACAGTACATTAATCAGGAAGAGAGATTCACACCTCCACGACTCTGTCATCTGGTTTCTCCTTAGACAGATACACATACAGACACATGCAGCCCGGCGGCCATGTGGTGTTGGGCCATACAAATTGACATTTCCGTGTAAATAATACCTCTAATGATACGTACATTACTAATGATATTTTGAGCCGTAGTCTGCGGTTGACGTGCACGGAAGAGACATGCGGTGGCTCGTTGACCTTACGGTGTGAGTGATGATATTTAGAAGGACAAAACTATCCTCGGTGGGGACACTGTGGAACAAATTGGTTAAAACTTTTTTTAAACTTTTTTTTACATACCATTAACAGACTCCAGTCCGTGGAGGGAGGGAGGATTGTAGTGGCGGGGAAGGAGGGGGAGGGGTGCTTCGAACAAACCAGACGCATGTCCGCCACACACTCAACCACAACATACAGGACTAGACAGAGCAGTATGTCTCGCATCGATACACACACTCAACAATGACACATGTTTACCCTCTCACCCACCCACTCAACACACACACAAATCCCCCGCCCACCCCACACACACTCAACCAACACATACACATCCCCACCACAGACATGCTCCAGATGCTAATGGTTTGCATCCCCACCACGGTGCAATACCGTTGATTCTACATGACTGGCTAATGGAGTGAGCTTTAACCCCCTGTGGTAGGCTGCGACTGGGCTGCAGAGTCAGCAGACGCCATACTGCAGGAGGGCCAAGGGGGAAGCACCTTGGGTCATCCTGAGGGAATAATTGTATTTAATGTAATGTGATCACATTTAGAAACAGTTTTGGAGGCTTTGGATGAGGGGAATGAGGGCCTTGAGAGGCAGGGGGAAGAGGGGAGAGGGAGAGAGGGAGTGGTTTATTGATTGAGTGATTGTATTTGACCATTTAAAAACACACAACCACAAATGTGGATACAAAATGCATTAAAAATTGTTGAGGATAACACAAAAAAATTCAAACATTGTGGTTCTCTTCAAAAATATTAAACTTGTCACAGCTAAAAGCTGAATTGTAGTAAACATAAATGGCCAAAATAATTAAACTATGCAAAGACCAAAACAATAACATATTTCAATTGTCCTTCTGATGACAGTGGTTGCTCTCATTGGGAATAGCTCGTGGAATTAGTCAGCCTGCGTCCTTCACTGTCCAAACGGCATTGGTTGCGACGACTTACAAGTAGCCTGGCTCCGCCTTGCAAATCTTTCCACTGCCTTGCCATCCTCGCTGAGTTGAGTCGGCTCTCTGCAGCTCCTCAGTCCCTGCACTGAACCAGCCCGAGTAATCTCCTGTGATGTTCTCCAGGCTAAATGGTCTCCCAGTCTCGGTGTAGCAGGTTTCCATTACACCTTCCATTAACAGCGCCCTGAATCTAGTCTCTCCAAGATGCCCGACGAAACAGAGGAAATCTCCTGCATGAGCTCCCCAAGGACGGCACGTGCAAATTAAAACGGCATCGGCAAAGCTAGCAGCTGACAGTAAAGCTAGCAGCTGACAGTAAAGCTAGCAGCTGACAGTAAAGCTAGCAGCTGACAGTAAAGCTAGCAGCTGACAGTAAAGCTAGCAGCTGACAGTAAAGCTAGCAGCTGACAGTAAAGCTAGCAGCTGACAGTAAAGCTAGCAGCTGACAGTAAAGCTAGCTAGCAGTCAAATCGATCTACTGTAATAATCAACTTACTGCTGCTATTGAAAATAACAGATCCCAGATCACCTCATGTGATCGCTAGCTAATTATTTTCCAAAACGAATGGCTTGTGAAAAATAATTTCACATGAAAACACGAACAATAAAACAAAATGAACAAGACATTTGCAGGAGCTAAGAGCCCAGCAGCTAGACTGTCCCTAGGGCACCATGGCAACCAATGATAGTAATGTAAGTGAAAAATATGAAAGTGATAGATGAAAGTGAAAAAGGTGAATCATTCTCCAAGGAAGGAGGGTTGCCGGAAGTGGGGGGTACGGAGAGGTGGGAGGGTGATAGTTCCTGGCGAGTGGGTTCTTGGCGTGATGAGAGTGCGTTTGTGACAAAGCGGGCAACTATACTGAAGGCTTGCTACCGCGACCGCAGCCCAGCCGACTGCAGCTCTCTCTCCCTCGGCTGCCCACACACTGGGGAGGGAAAGGTCCTCCATCTCCTTCTCCTCTGTTTATTTCTGGAGAGCCTGTTTGAATATTACATAAAGACAGACAGCTGCAGCCAATACAGCTTGGTGAGAGACCTGTATTAACCCAGTGAACCCATATGGAATAACTGGATAAATCCAAATGGAACAGACAGTCACAACAAGTGAATAATCTGAATACGTGTGCGCCAGACTCAACAGAAACCAACAAACAAAGCCAAACAGTTGCCTTAAGACACTGTTCACCTCATGACTGGAATCCTCATATGTGCTGTATATAAATGATGAATACTTCATGTGATTTAAATGGGCTCTTCTAGCATTTTCACTGGGTTACATAAGTCAACAGAGGGGGCATACTGTGAGCCCATTAAGCCTAGCTAACAAAGACTTATAGCTTTAATATGTAATGGTATATGCATCCCGCTAAACTGTAGATCTCTGAGGCTGACTCAACCAAGATATGCAGCTTCCAAATGTAATCAGAAGCAGACTATCATCACATCCTGGCTTTCGATCTGTGAGCCAGAGTCTGATTCTGTCTTCTTGCTTCCTGAGTTGGCCTTGTCCGTTGTGCTGGGAATAACTGCCTTGGCACTTGGCTCTGGTTCATATTTCATTTGGTGAAACAGGTGTCGGGGCCCAGTGTGTTAGACTTTTACACAATGTGGCTGAGTGCCTCTGGGGTGCTCTAAACAACATTCACCATCTCCTCTCCCTGCTCCGTTCCTCCATCGCTCCACAGCTCGCTGTGTTATCCCGGTTATCCCGACTGATAAACACATTGTAATTACTCACGATCCCGCTGAGGGAGAAACTTCATCGCAATAGATGCGTGCACCACTCAATGTAATGGCTGCGGAACATGACATGCTAAAATACACTTCAGCACGGGAGAACATATTTATATGTGATAGGATACTAAATTACTACGCTCCTATGGGGATGAAGACGGGAGTGCATCCATTTCTTTTTCATCCATAATTGACCACCAGATGTTTTTAGGTTTCGCATCACAACATGGACACCGTGCGGATGAGAATACTCTTGTGGTGAATACTCCAGTACACAACTGCATCCTGTGGATCTCGTGTGTGTCTGTCTCTCTGAGCTGCCACTAATAGTTTAAAACACAATGTCTCCTAACGAACACCAATGTCTGATTAGGACCAAACTCAGCAACTTCCCAAAATTGATCATTTCAGCTCTCATTGAAACAACGAGCTCCCATCCTGGGTTCCCTTTTGTTTCAACGTCTCTTGATCGGCTTTCAACTCCCCGAACAACATCACAGTAACAAGGATCAATGTACTTGTCTGACATTCCCGGATTAAGGAGTTTAGGGGAAAAGAAACCTCATGACGTTCTGGCACGCTGATACATCTTAAGGAGTTGCTGTTCGAGGGGCCAGTGGTAAAAGCTGAGAAGACAATACTACCGGTGACAAAGTGTGTTATTTCAGCCGAGCTGCAGAATCCATTTGAACGCCCACTCGGCGCCCACAGGCTCTCATCCATACCAGATTTCACACACAATCTATTACCTGCTGCTTGGGATGGGTGGCTGCAGATCCACAAAGAGGTGTTCATTATTTAAGGAGTGCAGAAGAATGAAAAGACACATGCAGGAGCAAAACTTTGCCTTATCGATGTTTGGGAAGATATAGACAAGCTCATAATGTCCTTGTCTACTGTATATGTAATGTACCGTTGATGGCTTGCAATTGGTTCAGCAAGAAACTCTGCATGTGAGTGCTATTTGTTTCCTATCTAAAGACTGTTAGGAGAATAGCTACTGTACGGAAGCAGGTAATGCAGTAGTGGATAGGTATGGAGCCAGCATGGTAGACCACTTAGAAATGCTAAAGTCTCATACGTGTATTCATGGCTTGATAGTCTGCTCTGATTTATTTCCATGCCTGGCACAGCCCACTCCTAGGGCATCATATAGTAAGTAAGCCACACGAAAGCCTACAGATTGTGCCCATTGGGGATGGCGTGATAGATCCTTGCCAAGCCCTCAACATGTCATGCAAGTGGGATGGAACGAGGCACAGTGGGATGCATTGGATTCGTGGAAGAAGTGGCGACATCATTGCCAGATGAGATAAGACTTCCTGTAGGGACCACACTAGGCGTGACAGCTTTGAGAGCAGAAAAGATGGCCAGGGGCCTTAGTCGCTATACTGATTTTGTGGTGGATTTAGTCCAAAAAGTGTAGAACTGTACATCTCGAGAGCTTTAGTTTCCACTATTCATTGATTTGAGGCAAACTAACTAACAACTGAGTCAATTTGCATAATAAATGAATCCAATTCATCAAAAGCCATTCTGATGATGCAAAATGGTCCAAACCCATCTAGCCTGGCGGTCCCCTAGGCTTCCATGGGTTTTAGAGGGAGATAATAGAGGCAGCAGTCTCTTCACGTTAGCCATGGTGCCCTGGCGACAGAGACGGAGCAAGCGTCTCACTTCCTCCGACCAGAGATGCCATCCCCTGTCTTTTTCTCCCAGCTCTCCATCTCTTCCCCATGACCGGCCACGTCACCTGGAATTAAAGCTCGATCAACTATCGGCTGTTTTTGCACGACAACATGATGGCGAAAAAAGAACACAACTTTTTATGTTACTGTGTCGAGCAAGCAATTTTGTCTTCCATCAAAAGGACTGAACCAACTGACTGGAATGGCTGTGAAGGATCTCACTGATTATGGAGGAAGTTTAATGAACATTATTTGACACTCTGCGAGATGTCCTCGGCCAGCGTTTCTGTCATATCATTTCGAAGGCTGCCATGCCGTCAACAACTTCAGGAATGTGACCAAATGTACTTTCAGTTCACTCGCTCGCTCACTTCTTCCTTTGACGTCTTTAGCCATGCACATTTCCAAGGCATTTCTTAGACCCTCAATGGACAACGAGTATTGAACAACACTTGATTCTTGAATACTGTGATTGCAAAAGCAAAATGTTCCATCTGCAGTATGTCAGTGGAACTATCTGCATGGCATTCAGATTGCCGAGCCTGTACTTGTTCTTGAAGAGTAGACAGGGGGAGAAACGCTGCCCTTTGTCATAAAACAGGCCATTGCATAGATTACCCAACACTGTTCTATAATTTAGCTACCATTTGGCTTGGGTTAATTTCACACAAGGGCAAATGGTTCACTACAAGGACTGCTACTAATGATATACTTAGGTAACATTGTGCAATACAGTACTTCTCTTTTCCTCTTCCTGGGTTACCTTGATTGCGTGCTGAGCAAATAGGTCATCGCTGTTTGCGAGCATCACATATGTGTTATGGCCTTTGGATGTTTTTGTCTTCCCTTAAGAATATATATATTTTTTTTAGGCAGAATCACCGGGAATGCCAGTTATGTTTTCATTGTAATGTCTCTGGAGTGGCTATGTGCTTCTAGTACACAGGCTTTGGCCAGATCAGGTCTAGGGAGCTTCAAAATCTGAATGAACCGACGATTGTGGCTGTGTGACACAATACAGTGCTCCAATGCATTTGTAGCTTGCATGCTCAAGTCTGACAAACAAGCTAACAATGCTTTACTATCAAAGGTTTTTAAAAAATCCTCAAACGTTTTACATAAGAAAATATCAACTTGCTTTGTCCTCTAAAGCTATCCTTGACTCCATCCAAACACACAAGCCATTGAGCAGTGCATACCCAGCAATAAGATGCACAAACAAAACCTATTTGCCAGAAGAAGCTCAGACAAATTCACACATACAAAATGAAATCTATGTTGTTTTGAATGGCATGAGTAAAAGCTGCAGTGAAACTTTAAAGTTTCCAAAATATCAAGCCGTTATTTTTCACTCACTGGGGTTTACAAATATGCAAATGTGAGTGTTTCAATAGAACAGCCTCAGTAATGGTGGAAATGATAGAGTGAATTTCTGACCTCACAGGCCCTGGTACAGAAGTGATGATATAATGATGTAGAAAGAAGCTGCTAATGCTGTCCTAATTAGTTCAGACGCTTTGAATGCTTAATATCAGTGTGCAGCAATTTGAGAGGATGGCACTGCCACTGAATCACTTCATCAGCAATGTCTATTTTTTTTAAACTCTGGGATGTGCAGCTTTTAACATTTAGGGAGCTCTCTCTCTCTCTCTCTCTCTCTCTCTTTCTCTCTCTCTCTCTCTCTCTCTCTCTCTCTCTCTCTCTCTCTCTCTCTCTCTCTCTCTATCTCTCTCTTTCTGCTGCTGAATAATATGCTTCGCCATTGATTGGCTTGGTTCAGATTATTGTCACTTTAGTACATTACTCAAAATAACAAGAGGGAAATAGAATGCGCGTTCTTATTTATTCAGCTACTGTAGTGTGACATCACAGAACTCTGGCGATGGTCCAATGTTCCATACATCACCCCACTACATTAAACATGAAATTGATGCATATTTGAATAATATGACTCAAAAGGATTTAACGGTCAAGATGTTATAGTTTAGGAGTATATTAAGCAATCAAAGCTGAATATATGCTGTCAGGGAGAAAGGGGGCACGGCCCGAAGCTTGTTCAGGCCAATTCAATTACCTGGCAATGCACTAATAGAGAGTAGACTAACCACGCAAGGGGTTGCTTTAGGACCACTCTGCTGACTAGTGCCTCTTGTCTACATGATCTAATTTACTAAGACATGGAGCTATTGATTATGTTTGCATGCCAGAGGGAAACCTTGTTCAGATACTGCACTCCTTCAGTTGCCATCTGGCGTTGGCTTAAAATCAGCTACGCGGACGGTTCTACCTGTGTACAAGGTAAGGGGTAATTATGTTACCAGAGATAAGCCATGTAAGGTAAGATCAACTATTGGCTGTGTCTTCAAGCTCTGGGGTCAATACACAAATCAATGGCATCACTTGAGATGCTTGTGGTCTTTCATTTAATTGGGTATTTTCTGACCAGCCATTGAATGAACCGAGGTCAAAAGGGCTGCATTGACCATAAACCATATCGATGCATTCTCTATGTAGCAGCATTTGCAATATTGTAAATTGTTCTATTCCTCTCTCAACCTCTGTGGAGCTGTAGACACAACCCTCTTATCTAGAGCTTCTGTGCTGTCAGCAAGAGTAGTCTATTTTAGGCTTTATCTTGAGTAGGGCCTGGCGAAAACAGGGCCCTAAAGCTCTCGCTGCGGGAGATAAGGCAGACAGGGACACTGTAACCTGTGTGTACAGTAGACCAGGGTGGGACTGGATGGCAGGATGGCTGCTCAATGCAATCAAACAGCTTCCTACAGGATACTGGAGCTCGATGGAGGATGGATGGATCACACATGCCACTAGCCAGGTCCTTAAATGAGTCTAGATACCACCGGAGGTTGGTGGCACCTTCATTGGGGAAGACGGGCTAGTGGTAATGGCTGGAGCAGAATCAGTGGAACGGTATCAAATACATTAAACACAGGGTTTCCAGGTGTTCGATGCCGTTCCATTTGCTCCATTCCGACCATTATTATGAGCCGTTCTCTCCTCAGCAGCTTCCTGTGCTAGGTACAGCCTCAAACATTAGCTACAATAGCCCTGAAATGATTGTAGATTCATGCATGAATTGTCTTCTCCCCAAAACACAAACATAGAGACTTACAGTAGAATATCATGTTACATAGGAATAGCAGCGAAAACAAACAAAGAAACTGCTCTATGTTTGCTACAACCCCCAAATCGGATTTCTGAAGAGGGCAGATGAAACATTCACATAGCCAGCCTGCTCCTTGGCGGCTCCTTACGTAAGCCACAGCAACAGAACAACAGCTGAGGGAAACTAAGGCCAAGTCAAAGGGAATAGTCCTTGGGGACACAGACAGACAGACAGACAGACAGACAGACAGACAGACAGACAGACAGACAGACAGACAGACAGACAGACAGACAGACAGACAGACAGACAGACAGACAGACAGACAGACAGACAGACAGACAGACAGACAGACAGACAGACAGACAGACAGACAGACAGACAGAGAGAGAGACAGACAGACAGACAGACAGACAGACAGACAGACAGACAGACAGACAGACAGACAGACAGACAGACAGACAGACAGACAGACACAGACAGACAAAACAGACAGACAGACAGACAGACAGAGAGAGAGAGACAGACAGACAGACAGACAGACAGACAGACAGACAGACAGACAGACAGACAGACCACCTCCACCATCAAAACCCTCCTCACAATACAGAGAGCGAGAGAGAGAGAGAACCAGATGAGACCAGTCAGAAAAGCGAGAAAAGTCTCGGCCGATAGACAACATTGCCTCTGTTTGACAGTTTCATTTTGAAACCCTATTGTTACAACCAATGTGTATTATATTAATCAGCCTTGCCATTGAAATACCACTCTGCATAATCTCAAACGACAACACAGAGCGACGTTTCTCTGTGAGAAAGCAGCCAGCGAAAATAAATCCCTCCGCATTTAAGAAGAAACAAATTTACTTCAATCGATTTCCCCCTTATGTCGTTTACTTCTCTTGCATTGTCGTCCATCTATTCCACACATCTCGTACAAGCCCCTTATTCCTCATTCGTTTTCCTCTCGGTTGCTTTGACAGCCAAGCTTGACACGGAGGAGTCGTAACCTAAGCTGACATTTCTCTTTGTACGTCCAGTAAATGTACAAGTTCTTTCTAATGAGCAGGAGGGGGTATTTTTCTTTGGGAAAATGCAGGTATGATTATGTAAGATTATTGTCTGTGTTTTCGCAGAAGGTTACCTGAGTTTATGGAACGTCAGATTTACTTCAGTCGGAGATTGGACTATCTAGGAGACTGTGTACATTCAGAGACATAGACCTGGTTGGAATACTTAAAAACAGCATCCTTTCTTCCTCCCTTCCTTGAAGTAATTATTGATCAAACACGGTGTCATGGACTCAAGCAAGGGCTTTCTCTAAGGGCTCTCAGAAATGTACACAATAGAGCAGAGCCATATATAGAGATATTTATATACAGAAGGCTATACAACCTTGCAATGGAGGATTGGGAGACATGTGCATTCAGAGACCTTCCTTTTGGTTCAGAATATCCATGTACTATCCAGTCACCTTAACATTGGGGAATTTCAGATGAAGCACCACTTGAGCACGTAATCATATGAGTACACTGTAAAAGTTCATTAATTCTGCTAACAACAATTTTGGGGGTGGAAACTCGCTGCCTATAACCATCCGAGTAAACCAACCCAAAGTATGTCAATACTTAAAGTAATAAAGTGACATCAGCCATATGGTTACAAATACTTAACTGTTTCGTTTTTTTTAATGAACTTTTTGACACTAAATTGCATTATGTATTCTGAACTATCGTGATTGAAGTTACTTGAACATGAATATTTCTTGTAGGAAACATACAAACGTCTTCAGTCTTCATTACACATTTTTGTCAAGTGTTAAGCAGTTCTGAATAGTAATGTTCAGTTGTCATGTCTTAATGTTTAACGTTGTTTTTGGTATCTGACGACTTAGCAAGCATTGTTGAGCACGGCACTCATTCTAGTAAGTTGTAAGCATTACAGGATACTGCATTAGCCTCTGTCATTAAGAGTGGTGCACATGACCTTCTTCGTCTTCTTCCGTACTGAAGTGTGAGGCCAGTCACAGCCTGCCTACATTCAATTCTATTAATTATTCCTGTTCCTAAAATGAAAAAAGTGCACCACTTACCAACCCTACACCTTTATACACTATTTCATAAACATAAAGGTCACCACACCATTAACTCTTTTGCAGTAAAATCTCGTACACCCAGGGTCTTCTCTGCAGCTGCCACATACACTCATTAAAACCCCACCTCCCCATTCCACTACTTTGTTCCTATTTGCTCCCGCACCATGCCAATGGCCTGGGAGGACAGGATCACCACCTCTCAACACACCCTGTAACTCTTCTGATGTCAAATCTCATATACCCAAATACCTTTCTGCAGCTGCCACCGTAACATCGTTTCTCTAGGATTTAGGTTCCATTTCTGCGGTACATTTGATAACCATTGCTATGAACGCTAAGAAGCCAACCTGACTGAAGCATAAAATCAGTCATTGCCCTATCCCTCTGCGCTTGCACAAATCTAACTACTCACCCTTGACCCATCCTCCTCTACTTTCTTCACTGCCTCAGCATACGACACCTTCTGCAGTACTCTGACTCTGGCCACTTCAACCTGCCTCTATTGCACCGGACTCTTCCGATCCTCAGCAACATGAGCACCCCAACAGTTGACACACACAACCTTGTCCACCAAAACCACACAATCCTCCGTTTTGTTTTTATATATATTTGTATTTTATTTTACCTGGTAAGTTTACTGAGAACACATGGTCATTTACAGCAACAACCTGGGGAATAGTTACAGGGGAGAGTAAGGGGGACGAATGAGTTTAGGATGAGGATGATGAATTTGTTCTAAATTGACTTGCCTAGTTAAAAAATAAAATAATAATATTCTGCACAAATGCTCTAACAGGTTAACTGATATATCCTAACAAGACTTTGTCTGGTAGAGACTGACTCAAAACTCAAAAGAACTGACAGTGACTCCTCTGTTTCATCATGCTCCCCACCAGGTCTGTCTTGCAACGAAACAGTGGGCATCACAAACACCAGGAATTTTCAACTTCAATTGCTTCACCTCCACACGCTGCCCCAGAAATCCCTGCTTTTAACGGTGCTCTGTTCCTAAGAGCAAAGCAAGAAACAGATCTTAACCCAGGTTGCGTGACATGGAGCACCTTCTCCCTCTGAAGGGAAACACAAACAAATATCACAAGTCCACTACATGTTACCTTCACTGATTCAACTGCACCCAACTCCTTTCTCACCACAAATGGATCCCCCAAAAGGCAAGGGTCCACTTTCTCAAAATAAATGTCTTTATCATGTCTGGCGTCATTCTTCCTCAACACACATCTTCCCAGTACACTCGGCTCTTCTTCTTTTTCTTTCTCGCTGTCCATAACCACATCTAGCCGTTCACCGCACTCTTGTTGCGCCTTCATCCGCTACATTGCTTGCAGAGCAGGCACTGATGGCGTTTCTCCAAAACCAAACTTCTATTCCTTTGCCCAATATACAAGTCTGGCTTCCTTCACCTCCACACACATCCTTTGAGCCAGTTACCCATTCCCATATTGATGGTGGAAATGGCTTGACTCATTATTGAATGTCAATTTGCTTGACGGTTTTGATATCCATTCATCATGATCAATTACACCTCATAGCACAACAAACTGCTTAATACTATTTTAGAAATATACTTTTCTTTCTTCAAACATTCATGCACCATTGTGTAAAAGTATGATAAAGTCAATTTTTATAAACTACCGACACTCCTCTAAAAACAGATTCACCTGGCACTATTAACGCTGCATTGTGTAACTTTTGGGGTGACCGACAAAATTCACAGAAATGTGAGTTATAGATCTGTCATTCTCATTGAACGTAAAGTCTAAGAAGCGGTAAATCTGTTCTATGTGTGCTTTTTCTAATCTTTTTTTTTCAAGTTTCGTTTTTGCATCTTTTACTTTCGGTTTTGTACACCAGCTTCAAACAGCTGAAAATACAATATTTTTGGTTATAGAAAACATATTTTGCAGCTGTTTAGATGGTACAATGATTATCTACACTATATTTGCTTGTTTTGTCACAAACTGAAATTAGACAAACTATAATGATTTTAGTAACCAGGAAATGGCAGAGCAACTTCTGCGTAATGCATCTTTAAGTACTCATAACTTCCAAAATGTAACGATTCCATATCAGTACAACACAGATAAATAAAGTGTTTTTTACTCAAATAGCAATGTTGACTACTACTTTATTATTTTAAGTAAAGACGTTAAACATAATATAATAAAGTAAGAACTAGTTACTTAATAAATGTAAGATGGACTTCAAAATATGAAATAATCATAACTTGTAAAAACTCTACTTTGGATTAGCAGAACTCAGATAAATAAAGTTAGATTTTGTCAATAACCTAATATGTGTTAAGAATACTCAAAATAATTAAATAATAGTAATCTGATTGAAATCTGAGTGAGTACCACTTCAATGATTTGAGTTCTACAGACAGTTGGAGATGTTTGAGTAACCACTACTCAATTGCTTTAATGAGTTAGGCAATTACTTTCAGTGACCAGGTACTTATATAAATTAGGTAAGATAATATCATGTTTCCATTAGTGTATTAAAATGAGAGTTAGGATGATGTCACTCTATTTCCTTAATAATGAATCCAAGTGTTTGACATGGGTGAGGGGGCTGGTAACTTTATGATCAAACTTTGTTCTGGTTTCATCCAAATATCATCCAATTTCATGAAAAACATGGTTTTGACTGTTCGTGACCTTTAACATGTGTTGCACAGCACTATATCACCTCAGGAGGCCGAGGACAGCTGTCACTCCATGGCTTAACATTAAAATGACTGAGATAAGCAGGGACCAGGAGTTTTTCCTCACCATGTACTATAACCTGACCAGGAAAAACTCCAGGCCCAAATTATAGGGTATCTATCTCAATCAGGTCACATGGCCAGGAAAAACTCCTGGCTCTATGATCTTAAAGGCTGCACACACATCCCAAACTCTATTGTACTGGGCCTTTAAAGGGGAAATCTGCAGTTGCCCCTTGAACTTATAAATTAATGATATGTAACCATTGATTCTTGAAGAATATAACTTATAAATGCCTTGTGAATTTAGTTAAACTGTCATACCCCATCAGAACACAAAACATACGTTTTTAGAAACATAAGGTTTGTAAACAAAGCAAATTTAAACATACACTATATTGCCTTAAAACATGGTTAAAACTATCATGTTGATATCATGGATGGCCAGTCCTAGCATCCATAGCA
This sequence comes from Oncorhynchus tshawytscha, assembly GCF_018296145.1. Taxonomy (NCBI): domain Eukaryota; kingdom Metazoa; phylum Chordata; class Actinopteri; order Salmoniformes; family Salmonidae; genus Oncorhynchus; species Oncorhynchus tshawytscha. Next base: position 40,228 of record NW_024608884.1, read on the forward strand.
GGGTAAATTAATTTGAGAGTAAGAGTGGTGGGTACATTTTTCCAGCCCCGTCCCTCAGCTTTTTACCGAAACAGGGTTGGGGAGTTCGCTTTTTTATTGTTTAAACTGCTGATGCCACTTTAAGTTTCACAGAAGTAGAAGTCATTTGAGTGAATCAGAATCAGTGATCTAATTTGGCCATGGATTGCTCTTGACCCAAGAGATGCTGCATGCATGCAGAGCCAGGGCCACAGCCACCCTCCTTTGTTTTCAGCCATGGATGGCTCAGTTAGTGAGGGGAGGACTGACAGCAGTGAGGACGGCCTCAGAGCGAGTGTGTGTGCATCCCAAATGGCACCCGATTCCCTACACTCTTAGAACTAGTGGTGACTCGAGGAACCGTGAAAATCCTTAAGGAAACCCTGGAGTTTATCAGGGAACCATTGCTAGACAATGGTTCATATGTGCACCTTCGGTTAGTTCAGGGATTCTTGGAGGAACCTTTAATGTTTCTTGGAAGATGGACTCTTGGAAGATTAGTCCAAATGAGGACTAAAAGAGATCCTAATAAAATCAAATGGTTCAATGTAGCAATGGGTTCCTGTAGAAAGCCTGTAGTGGAGGCGTGGCTTAGTAGTGGTGTGGATTTAAATTGAATCTTTTTTCGGCCAACCGCTAGAGTAAATGTCATTCTTATTCATGTGTTCTGTCATCACATTATAAGGTTGAACACTGACAGTTTTATAGCTTTAATGACATCAACAGTAGGGTATGAATTCCTGTGGAGCCCAACTAAATCCCTAAATTGGAATTGTTACCACTATATCTACATTTCAGCCGATGCTCTTATCCAGAGCAACTTTCAGCAGTGAGTGCCCACATTTTCATAATTGTGAGTACTGGTCCCCTGTGGGAATCAAACCCACAACCCTAGTGTTGCAGTGCCATGCTCTGCCAACTGAACCACACGGGACCACAAGTGATATTACGTTTGATACCGGAGCTCTGTGTCAAAATAGCTAAGCAGTTTATTTCGGACAGTATGCCGATGCTTGTATCATTTTATTAGAAGCACATGATCAATGACGTCCAAAGCTCCTTTACGTCAAACAACTACCTGACTGGTTTGGTAGAAGACAAAAAGGATACACTGCGCACGCGCTATGGCGTGTGCGACGTCATCTATAATTTGTCTGTTCTAAATTATTTGACCAGAAGCTAGTGTACACTGTGTGTTGATCAATGCCTAGCGTAATGAACCTATTCTAGACACAATTGGTTGGAAATGCTCAAAGCTTCAGGAAGCTTAATTTCATCATCAGTAGTTATTACTTTATTACTGTATGTAATTAGCAATATTAATATTATTAATACTATATTAGAATATGTAATATGCATAAATGTTCAAGAAACATTTTCAATTTGCAGTGTACAAACTAAACACGACGAACAGCAATGACATTTATGTTTACGGGTGACCAAAAATAACTATTGGAAAGCCACGCCTCCAATAAGCCATGCATCCAATCTGATAGGCTGCCACCTCTACAATATATTATTAAAAAGGTTCAAAATTGAATTGCTCCCATCACAAAAAGGTTCCAGTTCAAACCTTTACACAGGGGTTCCTCGAAGACCCTTTTCAGAGGGGTTCCTCGAGGAACCTTTTTCAACTTGCAAGGTTCTGCCAGTGTGGCAACCCAAAAGGTTCTTCCAGGCACCTTTACTTATAAGAGTGTATATATAGGGTACTACTTTTGACCAAAGCCCTAAGGGTCCTGGTCAAAAGTAATGCACTATGTGGGGAATAGGGTGCCATTTAAGACTCTGCCTGTGTGTTTTGAACAACACTGGATCCCGAGGTCTCACTGGCCCAGATATGGCTGACTCCTCTTACTGTTCTGCACAACTAATCTCAGAGGCTGGAGGCCAATGAACACCGCTTCTTTCCACAATAACACAACAACATATCTGTTTTTTAACGTTTTGCTTCTTCTTCTAGGGTTGCGGCCTAAGGACTGAAATCGGTTTAGAGAAGGAAGGAGGAAATGCTTTCTCTAAATTCCCCAAACCCTGTCCTCCTTCTTTATAGTTTTCTTTACTTTATTGCTCCTGATAATGAACCTGACCTTCACTCTTTTTGCTACTTGATATTTCAACACAGCACTTTGAATACACTGTCAGTATCTCAAGTACCTACCTTCAGAATTGCTGTTATGTCATTTCCAAGGCTTTTATTTTCCTTAATTCAGTGCATACATCCATATGTTCATGGAACAGTGGATATCCTGTGAACTGGGCCCTCTCTTGTCTGCTCGGTATGGTCATGATACAAACACCCACTGTTATAAAACAAGAGTTGGAGGCTTGAACACCATGGGCTGACACTGAGCTGCCAAGGAGGAAGCGGAAGACTCACACAAACATTTACATTGTGTAACATGACATTGCTATGTGTATACAGTACATACTGAATCATGAATGGGTCTGCGATAATGATAATAAATGTTTTGTGATAAATTCAATAGGAATAATTTAAACACTACAGTCCAAAAACAATGGGGGAAAAATAAGTATACAAAGCTTGAATTCTATGGACATAACATTGATGTTATTCATGTTAATAAATAAAAAAAACTACAAGCTATATTGCAGCGCCACCATGCAGCACTGTGCACGTAGCTTTGTGAATTCATAGCCTACAGTGGTAAGAACTGCAGGAAAACCAAATAGGGTCCGGCTTTTGCAGATACTTTCTCATGCTATACTGTGAGACATACCAGATGAGACAGGATGTCGAATAGTGCCAGAGAGGATGGTCCGTTATCGCCACCAACAGCAAGGGTGGTCAACTTAGTGTGTACTAGCTAGTGTGTACTAAGCTAGCAAGTGTTGTACTAGCTAGCAAGTGTTGTACTTGCTAACTAGTGTGTACTAGTGTGTACTATCTAGGTAGCTGGTGTGTGCTAGCTAGTGTAGTGTGTACTAGCTGCACAAAACAACAGTGGTTGACATAACGCCCTGGGCCAGAGCTAGTGCGCCGTTTGGTATGTACGTAGCACACTGACGCCCTGGAACAAAGCTACTGACTCAAGCGATACGCGAGACCAACAAAAGTCCAGAGGTTGCGCACGCACATTTGAGAAGCAAAAATACACTCTGAGATACATTCTGATGGCTTTGACCTTTGCAGACCATGTGGCGTAAATGCACATAATCTTCCGATGAATTCTTCTCTGAAAAACTATACATGAAACACAATCCCATAAGAGAGCAATAGGTCTTAAAGGGATCATGTTCTGGAATCAATATTAATCATATATCATGTCTCACACGACTCCCACCCCCTAACTTAAATTGTATTTGGCCTATGAGGTCGTTACATAATCTGTATTGTTTGAAAACATTTGCCAGAAACCTACAGTAATAGACTGTGTCCCATATGACACACTATTCCCTATATACTGTATATTCACTATGGGCCCTGGTCCAAAAGTATTGCACTATGAATGGAATAGGGTGGCATTTGGGATGCAGTTGATTCAGAACTCAACTGTGTGGTTTGTACTGCATGCATAGAGGAGCCATGGGCAGGATGACTCATCATGGCCCTGGTGCTTACTGCTTAGCTCCGGGGACATTGTGTTACAGACAGCAGGACTGACTGTATCACTCTCCTCCTCTCCAACATACTCATAAACAAACATGTTTTCACCAGTGTTTATGTTTTCCAATGCATAGGCAGAATTAGTTAAGGATATGCAGTACTTATCAAACATTCAGTGGTGCATCAGTGATGATAGCTTGGTATGTATCCATTGTATCCAAAGCCAAAACACATATTTTTCAAGAAATGTCTATAAGTATCCAGCATCGGGTCCATAATGTAAAGCAAGTCTTGACTTCCTACAACCACGGAATAGCCCGTAAAATCAAACATTTCCTAAATAAAGTGAAGAGCATTTGCAAGCTGGTATTTTGGCTAATGTACAAACTCCAACGGAAAAGTCATAGGGCTAATGAATGTTTTGCCCTCACGAAATCCAATGCCAAAGATTGATGTGCACAATTTGCTGAAGTGCTTCTAATGATAAAAAGAGCTAGGATGCACAGAACTGCACAAAACCTCATATATCATTTCAACAGCTTTGAAAAGAGAACCAATGCTCAGCTGTGCCATAGCTCCCTATTCAGAAACAGTAGGACAATAGCACTTCAAAATACAATTGCAGAATATTGCATAACAACGAACACACTGCTTGTACAAAACTCTATTCATTAGCCTTAGGCATGATTATTCCTCATCAAATATTACACAAATCCTCATTAAGGTTTTTAGTAGAGTGCAGAAAATGTTTGATTCGTTACAGCAGGTTATCTTTTTCATTAGCCAAAAAGATGAATCATTCAGTAACCACACACTTTAATAACAGAGGCTACGACACTTTCAAATAATGTAATTGCTACGACTGAACAAAACATGCACAGAGGCTAGGGTTTCACATATTCTGGTACAACAAAAAAAACGTGATAGAAACGTGAGTGGCATGACAATGAATCAATGTAGGTGTCATCCTTCAATGTCAACATCAACGACAACAAGGCAAGTTGCGAAAGCTCTTCTTTTGTAATAGACAGATGACAAATATACAGTACGTTGGCATCTGTATATATTAGCTCACTTGAGTCATTTCAACTCAATTTCATGAAAATGTTCACCATTGATTGTGTTCACTTGTCAACACACATGTACAGCATATTGTTTGGGCAGAAAGACAAAGAAAGAAAGCCCTGCAAATGCTGTCTTCCACGCCAAACATCATCCAACATGATCAGCACAGTCGTTCGAGTCACATGATGTTTGATCCTGACAGCTCATCCGTATCCAGGGAGATTGGTTTAATTTCCATGCACACTCAAACATTCTAATGAGGATGTGCTGGAAGACACAGAAACAGTAGTGCTTGCTTTAGCACAGGCAGGCCTGCCAAGGAACCCCACTAATCAGCATAGCTATATACAGCTACATTCTCCCATTCACCTCTCAATGCAAGCTAGCAAGTTTCCATTCACTAATCACCTTTAGCATGACAAAGGTTGTGTGCTATAATTATGGCGAATTATGATGAAGTCACATGGTGGTAATTGTTTAATGTTAGTGTCAGTTGAGGAGGAAACAGGAAAGCTCCCAGTTCTGGTCTTTGCTAATTTCACGAGTAGATGAGGATGGGGAGATAAGCTCAGCTGGCAGCTATAGATCCGGGCCCTAGACCCGAGCCTTGCGTGACAGGCCTGACTCGCGAAAATGAGATATTTCCCAAAACAAAAGGAGACAGAGAGAGAGAAACAGAATGTGCTGAACAAGAAGAAACTAGATTAAAAACCCTCCAAATCCCAGTGATTCACGACAACACATGCAGAATTATCAGGATCAAAAAGCATGTTTAAACACGGATGCGTATTTTCACCACAATGTACTAGCTACTAAAAAACATCATATTACATTAGCAATAGATCCAAATCAAAATCAAGACAGTGAAGCAAACTGGATAGAATTGCTTTCTCATATAAGGCTCCCACCCTATAGAGGCCTATAGGCCTGTGTTTTGCGGAAAATATGCAAAAGATACGCCTGCACAAAGCAAAGAAAACAATTATTTGCGTGAATACATACATAAATGCAGGACTATCTCTTTAATATTATAATACATTACATTTGTCCTTACAATAGATAAACTCCTGTTATGCAATATGAATGGTTTACATGTTGTAAATAGACGCGGTAATGCATATATTTAGGCTTTTAGCATGTCACTTGCCCTCCGCAAAGCTGGTTTTATGGAGTATGATGTTTCTCCTTCCCCAAAGTCAATAATACTCCATGGGCAGGGAAAACCTCTAAATATTTCAAAACAGTTAGATGAAATGTTTGCAGTAGTTCTTGAACTGTAGTAATGTATCTCCTTCCAGATTTGATATGTTTTCAGTACGTTAGCGACAGTGAAATAGGGAGCACGTACAGCACGTAGACTTGTTGCTTGCAGGGAGGTTTTCTTTCACTATATAACCCACAATCAGGGATACCCATTCAATTTTCATGTGACCTAAATATTCCTTTTCATCTGCTGACTAGATATTTTCCACATTTCTCCACATTTCACACCAGCACATCTACTGTGTGCTAGACTAAATTCATCTCCATAACCCAAGTTACAGTTAAGATGATAATCTACACAGACAGAAAGACGACTCACTGGTCTCTGGATGTTTAATCTATTGGGAAAAAAAGACAAGGCATTAGGATCTATCATTAGGATCTGAGTCAGAAACACATTCAGTGAAGATGATGACGATGATGACGGATGACTACGATAACAATGAGCATGACGATGGTGACATTTTGTCTCAGACCCATTGATTTCCCCATCAAGATTTGGACAGCACGATGTGTATCATGGGAGACTTTAATCTAGCATGAAAGATGCAAGTAATCCTTGTGCGGATTATACCCAAACCAAGCTAAGCCAGCATTCTCCACTCATTCTAACATGCAAACCTCACCGGACACGTTGCCTGCGCAGGCTTTAGTATTTTTTTTTTACACATACATGTTATTCAATCATTTCACACACACCGCTCGCACGTGTGAACGAGCGTCTGCGTAGCCAGGCTCTAAAGTACAAGAACTTGGGTCCTATTTGAGACGTGCCACGCTCTGCAGGCCTTACTGGATATCAGGAAGATACAGGCCCACGTGGATGCTTGAATGACAAACTGAGGAGAGATGAATTAAAGATAAGCAACAAAAAACGGACCCTTTTTATCTGTGGATTAATCGTCAGAGTTGAGAAACACAAGATTTTGACTGACTCCGGGTCAAAATTCTACAAAGAACCAGCTAGAAAGAAGACCACATGCGTGTCAGATAAAACAACAACCCAATGTTCATCTCCCAGGACAAACTAGCTCGGAACAGCTAGCTAGCTAAATGTCCATGAATGTCTCGTGTGTTTCGACCAGCCCCTAAATCAATATAGATTAATAACTGGTCTTGATATTTTAACCTGATCGTGTCTGCTATGGCTGGTGTAGTTAGCATGTAGCTTTACAACATGGTAAGACAGCATAGGCTTGTCCACCATTCTCTGACCAATATCCACCCACAACCTCAGTCTTCAGAGTCTATGATATTCTGCATACCCCTAGCCTAGTCCCAAATCTGTTTGTATTTTAGTCAACTCCTCCATTTGCTGACATGTCATAACCTACGACAAGGAACACAAGATTGGCTGAACCACGAGATTGATCTACCAAGCTAGCCTCCCCTTGACTGTGCCTGAGTATACACAGTACGTTTGCACCGACCATCCCCTGTGGCCAGTTGGATCATGGAGTAAGGTAAAACACCACAAAATGGGGCACAACTGGTTGAAATGGTGGCATGATAAAAAAATTGTTGTAATGATGTAATTTCAACCTGTTTTGACTGCTGGGACAAGACAAGACTGATACACAGTCTCCATAGCCCCATAGCCCCATAGTACCATAGCCCCATAGCACCATAGCCCCATAGCACCATAGCCCCATAGCCCCATAGCACCATAGCCCCATAGCACCATAGCCCCATAGCACCATAGCCCCATAGCCCCATAGCACCATTGCCCCATAGCCCCATAGCCACATTGCACCATAGCCCCATAGCCCCATAGCCCCATAGCACCATAGCTCACCCCCAAACTGATACATGGAACCCTAATCCAGCTTGCAGGTGAGGAGGACAGAGAACACCCATCAGTCACCCTGACAGTGGCATCCCTCCCCATGGTGCCATTGAAGTCCATGTCTGCACACCACCACAGCAAGTAAATAAATAACAAGCCAAGTAAATAGACAGATACACAAATACTGTGGGTGAATAAATAAATAAAGTCGCCCTCCTGCCTGTCAAAGTGTTGTCAAGATAATACAGCAACCCCAGAAATATCCTCTGCCTTTACCAGGTGAGAAGTGAGTGATTCTGCCCAGCCTAAATCCCCTGCAAGTTTGTGTAATGTATCTCCTGAAAAAATTATCCTTGTGCTCCTCTAAATCCTACATTAGAGAGAGAGAGAAAAATGCTGTTTATATATGCAAGGCGAAACCTTTGAAGCATCATCCACAATTGAATCAGTTGACATTTAAAGCGGAGATATTCTTTCTTTAAGCCAGAAGCATGGTGGCATGGTGGCCTGGGGAAAATAAAGAGTGTTTAGTTGGTCATTATAGACAGATATCCTCTCTATCCATCACACCCACATGCAAATCTATTGGAAAAAAACATCTGCTTGATCATTTGTATTCAAAGGCCTGAGTCCCCCATAATAGATATCAGCGTGTTAGGCGATAAATACAGCAACACATTTTCAAGGCCGGCCCCTAGGGAATGATAATCATCATCTTGTATTTTATAGCTCACTTTCATTCCAGCATCTCCATCTACCATATTTCCCTTTCCATCAACCACCCCGCTACACATATTATACATCATATTAGACAATATGCTACATTTATATTCGACCACACATATTTTTTTAGGGCCAGCATGTCTCTAAACGGATTTGAACAGCATCAGTCCAGCTGTTTTGTTATCAGATCACAACAGCTGAACTCGGCTGGTTTTAATACCATAGTAGCTTAAAAAAAAAAATGACAATGAATTATGAATGGACATAAAGAGCAGAAGGGACCTTACACTTTAAACCTACATTCATCTTTAGAAAGGCAGGCAAAGCCTCTGGTGTGAAACCGATGCATTATTTCCCCTTCACACAGTGTTTATAACACACACATTACACACAGTAGGATGCAATGATCCCCACATTATCCTTCACTTACACTATCGATTAGCAGTTTACACATTAGTCATACAAGACAGTAGGCTATAGAGTGCCTCCTGGTAAAGGAAAATAATAACCCTCTGGATGCTAGACCCTGGTAGAAACAGAATTACTGCAGCTCTATCCCTGGAAACATCGATAACTCTTAGACATGTATGTGATATTTTACAAAGGAGGCTGATGGAATCGGGGATGTTGAGGCCCCTGCCGTGCTTTTTAGCGTGTTCTAACAGGCCAGTAATGGAGTGGCCTAGCTACCTACTGCTGTACGGCCTGCGTGATGCATTGGTGAGGGTACAGTAACACAGAAAGTCCACAAAGAACAACGGAATGGCACCTCTGGCTTCTAGCAGAGCCACACACAGCTGTGTGTGTGATATGTGGAGTCATGAAAAGCAGAGCCATATTCTCCCTTCACTTTTCTGCGCCGAGTAGTTTGTCTTGTCAAGGGCTGAGTCGTCCAATGGCAGCTTTCCATTTCCGAGCGCTTGTCGGCAAAGACCCTTTAACCAAGCTTTAATTAAGAGCTGGCTTACATTTTTTTTTTTTTTAAACACTCAAGTTTGCAAAAAAAGGCTGCCTCAGATGAATTATTCCCCACCAAAAAGCAAATGTGTCAGAGTCAACAGAGTCAGATTATCAAATGAGGATCTGGGTGAGACTATGTTTTCATATCCATCGGCAGTCCATGAAAATGATACTTAATACCACTGAGATATACAAAGACCTTGATCCTTCATTAGAAGATCACTGTCATTTTTAAGGGTAGACCCAAGAGAAGTTCGCAGATCTGAGATAAATTCCTTTCCACCATCGACAAAATCTATGGGAAAATGCTTTTCAAAGTAACATTCAATGTAAAATATAAATTCACAGTGATACATGGATAAAAGAAAGGTTTGATTGTAATATTTTATACTGGCGGTAAATACCTGGGCCAAAGTATTCTTTGTATTCTGTGCTACACAGTTTCTTGTGAAACCACCACCATATAGTAGATGTTCAGTCAATGGCAACGAATGTCCTTTTACAGAAAGGAGAAAACAAATTCAAAAAGACCCAATAGACAATGTGATGAAATAGTCCCATTACTTTCATGACCACAAACGGCATGTTACTAAAATTAACATCATGTGATAGGTGATAACCATTGCAGTCATCCCTGGCCCATAGCTAAATGTGACTGACCGGCTGAAATCGGTCTTATGTAGCATTTTTTTTTACATTGGATAAAATTAGAGACTCGGAGCTACAAAATGGTTTAATAGTATATTATACACTGCATTTAACACATGCAAAATGTCCCAGTTAAAATCCCACAGCCACAGAGCAACCACTTAAATCCTAGCTCCATACAAGACAAGGCTGGGTTTTCCTCATTTTAGTCCTCCTCTCACTCCTGTCAAAATGTCATAACATTTCATTAAACACTAAACAAAACAAGACTGCTGTTACTGAAAGCAAACAAACACAGTGTTAGATACAAACTAGGACCGATGTCATTTCTGGCCACGATCTATTCCTGGCAACCTCCCATTATCAACATAAAATGGTCTGTAATGATTGCATCCAGAGAAAACTGACAAATGCAAATAGATTGCAAGACCCATATAGTAACTGACAGAGACCTTTTGGGGTGCACTAATGACATCTCCGACATAATTAGTTGCTTACCTTTGCTATGCAAAAAGGCCCTCAAAAAGATTTTCAGGTCAACTGCACCTTCGCAATTTGGCTGTCTTGTTTACAAGCAAGCTTTCCATGATTTCAGCATCGTCTTTTGTTTTTCGCAAGCAACTGGGCTAAGGTAATTTAATAATTCTTTGAGACTGGCATAGAAACGAAGATGCTTAAATACACGTTCCACAAAAGCAGACGATAAAACAGTGAATGAATGGGAAGCCTTCAACACAATTAAAGCATAAAACTCAATTCACTACCAATACATCTAGACAAAAGAGAAGCAGATTGGCAATTAGAAATTAATACAAATTGAATAACTAAAATATAGTTGTTGCATTCACCCCCTTTGTTTAGGCAAGCCTAAATTAGTTCAGGAATACATTTTGACATAACAAATCACATAATAAATAATAGGGATTGACATAATTTGTTCATGACTACTCCTTCCTCTGTCCCCCATAAATACAACATACAGTATGTAAGGTCCCTCAGTCAAGTATTGAATTCCAAGCGCAGATTAAACTACAAAAACCAGGGAATTTTTCAAAAGCGTCATAAAGAAGGGCAGTGATTGGTAGATGGGTAACAATAACAAATCAGACATGAAATATCTCTTTAAGCATGGTCAAGTTAATAATTATGCTGTGGATGATGTATTAAACCACCCAGATACAACAAAGATACAGTCTTCCTTCTGAACTGAGCTGCAGCACAAGAAGGAAACTGCTAAGGAATGTCACCATGAGGCCATTGGTGACCGGGGCAGACTAGTCGCTAAGCCCATCCGGCATTTTGTGCAAATGCCAGATGGGCTTGTCCATTGTTAGCCCAGTGGACCTGTCTAACTTGGGTTTTTGTACAAAATAATAATTATCTGGATAATAATGGGGCCTGAAGGACTAAAATGGGCTGTTGTTGGGTCATTGAGGAAAATAATGGATCGGTGTGTTAGGTATGCCAGGGACGATTTCTGATCCCAGTCCGCCCCTGATTGGGGATTTTAAAACAGCTACAGAGTTCAATGGCAACATTGTAGTTATTTCACAATCATGACACAAATTACATAGTGAAAAGAAGAATACAATATACAGAACGCATCATGTATGCAACAAGGCATTAAAGTTATACTGCAAGAAAGCATGGCAAAGGAATACACTTTTTGGCCTAAATGCAAAGCCTTATGTTTAGGCCAAATCCAACACAACACATTACTGAATAACTGCCTCCCTTTTTACAAGCATGGTGGTGGCTGCATCATGTTATGGGTGCGCTTGCCATCGGCAAAGACTGGTGAATAATTCAGGATAAAAAGAGAAACGGCATGGAACTAAGTACAGGCAAAATCCTAGAGGAAAACCTGCTTCAGTCTGCTTTACACCAGACACTGGGAGAGGAATTCACCTTTCATAGGGACAACAACCTACAACACAAGACCAAATCTACACTGGAGTTGATTACCAAGAAGACAGTGAATGTTCCTGAGTGGCCAAGTTATAGTTTTGACTTAAACCTGCTTGACAATTTTTGGCAAAACTTGAAAATTGCTGTCTAGCCATGACCCCAAACACATTGACAGAGCTTGAGGAATTTTGAAAATAATAATGGGAAAATATTGTACAATCCAGGTGTGCAATGCTCTTAGAGACCAACCCAAGAAGCCTCACAGCCATAATCGGCGGTGAAGGTGTTTGTGACCTGTATTGACTCAGGGGGGTGAATATTTATCTAATCAAGGTATATTAGTGTTTCTTTTTTCACAATTTCTAAAGAAATCTTAGATTTTTTCCCCCCATTTTGACATTAAAGAGTATTTTGTGTAGATCATTTACAAAAAAATGACAATTAAATCTATTTTATTCCCACTTTGTGACAAGAAATCCAAGAGGGGTGAATACTTATAATACCCACTGTATTGGGGAAGTACTATGAAACTGTACCTAGGGAAGAGGATTTATAGTTTAATTATTTTGATACAACATAGATTATCGGATGGAGTCAAAAAAATCTAAACAAGTGTTACAAAACATCAGATTAAAGTTTGGCATTTTTGAACAGTGATCAAATCTCTTGACTTGGTCAAACATGAAGGCCAGATTGAACATGAAATCTCTGTCAGTGAAAGGAAAAAAACAAGTTTGCAAAATGTAAAATTTTATTTTCAAAAATTTAAGCAACAGATTACACAGTTAACTTTCAGCAAATGCAATCCTAATTTAAACTGTACTCACATTCGGGACTTCAAAATGAAAGACTCACATACTTACACACAATCTATCTATAATATACAAAAAATAATACCGAATAAATATTAAAATGGCCACAAGAGAAAACGTAAGTTATTGAAAACAATCAGTAGAGAGCAAATGTAGGGAAAGTATAAACATGACGGTGTGCCTGAAATGTTTTTTTCCTTTAACACTTTTTACAAATTGTGCAAGATTTCATACTAAGGCTCTGGTCTTGAAGTGACAGTTGTCTGAAGATTCACACACACGTGTCCGCACACACACACACACACACACACGCTCCCTGTGCTCTGAGCACTCTGTGGGGTGTACATAGCAAACCTTTGCAGAATATAAAATGGGCTGCTCTGCTGAGTGTACGACCTGTGATGCTTATGAGAGTGGACCAGCTTTTTTAAATGAACATGCACTTGACATTGATGTGAAAAGAATAAAGTACTTTTCAGGAGTGGATAAGAAAACCCAACAACTGAAAAACAGAACAATATCAGAACCATTAAGGCAAGAACACCTGGAGTGGCTTCAGCAATACTGTAACAATATTTCAGTGTTTAGGTAACATGGATGTGACACATTTAAATATATCTTCACTGTCTTTTTTTAAAGTTTGTTTGTTCTCAAAAAGCAACGTTTTTATCCAAACACCATGTAATCAGTTTTTTTTTTTTTTTGTCAAATGTGAGCAGATTCAGAAAAATAACTACTCCAGACAATAGGGACTTATGGATCAATACAACTACAAGAAATCATTTCTAGATTTAAGTTGCAACTTCAAAACCACACATCATTATTCCCTTCATTAAGCCCCCCACCCCTGCCCCCCTCACCCCCTAAAATAAAAAAAGATATCACTTACATTTAAAACCAATTTAATCCTCTTGTGAAGGTGTATTCCAACAGTTAGTCACCGAACATTGTTTTGCTTTACATACAACGAATGGGGTGTCATTTGCAAATTAAAGCATTCATTGTTTAGTTAGAGGGAAAAACAAGTTGTCCTTGCACCTTGCAATGCAACCATTGATCAAAAAAAGCATCTTTACATCTTCTTTTTAGTGCAACTTTTAAATGTAAAACAATTCCAGTGACTCCTTAGAGGAAATGGTTTCTTAGTTTTTTGTTTTTTTTCACCGGAATCTTTTACCTCACTGAATTATCGTCAAAATATCCAAAGCAAGGGGTCAGTCCTTTGTTTTTGTAGTTTCACCATTTTTTTGTTCTTCTCTGCTTCTAAATTACTTTCCACAGCAGTTGTTTACTAGAACATAAACATAGGAAGGGTTCTCAGCTACCTGCTTATTCATTCTCTTCAACCTCCATGTATGATGTTCAATCACAGAACCAAGGGAGTGATTGACAGTTCAACTTCTGCCTCAGAAGAGAGGGAAGGAGGAGGAGGAGAAACAGGAGGATGAAGAGAAAGAGAGCTGTACAATGGGACAAAACCCAAATTGATGTCAATCAGTGGAGGAGTGGAAGGAAAAAAACAACCCAAGCCTTCATATAACGCAGTAGGGTTCCCTAGGTAACCTGGACTTTCTGCAGTAAAGGAGAGTGGTGCTGAAGCAGCGCCGGAGCTCCCTGTTGGAGAAGATGCAGATAAAGGGGTTGACTCCCGCCTGGGCGAAGCTCATCCACACCGCCGCTGTCAAGTACCCCCCTGGTACCGCGGGGCCCCTGGCAAACACCCTCCAATAGCAGGCCACTAGGTAGGGGCCCCAGAGCGTGAGAAAGAAGAAGGTCATGATGAAGAACATCCTACTTATCCTCTTTTCAGTCTTAAACTCGTCCAGCACCAGCAGGCGTCGCCGGCCCACTGCATTGCTGTTCTGCCTGATCCCCAGCAGGGTGGGCGGGGTGGGGCCCCTGCCGAACCCCGCCAGCCAGTTAGCCGCTGCTTGGCCGCTGGCCCCGGGGCCATGGAAGGTCCAGTTTTGGCTGACGGCAGGCACAAACTGGACTGGTTTCATCTTCCGGCGGTCATGAACGAAGAAGATTAGCTTGAGGTAGACAAGCTGGGTGGCCAGAAGGATCAGGGCGAGGAGCAGCATGAAGCCCAGGGAGTCGTTGGCTCTGAACGAGCGGTGCTGGAACGTACACTGGTCCTCCTCCCTTATGAAGGAGTACGTCCCCACGTCCAGCACCGGGGGAAAGGCCATGGCCACCGACAACGTCCACACCATGCAGATGACTGCCAGACACGTCCAGAAGGTGAGCCTCTTGGTGTAGAAGCGGTGGTGGGCTATGGCCAGGTAGCGTGTCACACTCACACAGAAGAGCATGAACGCTGTGTGAAAGCAGGACAGCACCCCCAGGAAGGCTATCACTTTGCAGGTAAGCGTGCCGTACGTCCAGGTGGAACCATTCTTGACGGAGGTGAAAACAAAGGGGAAGCAGATGGCGGAGCGCAGAATGTCCGAGGCGCACAGGTCCAGCAGGAAGTAGTACGGTGCGCGGTGCAGGCTCTTGTCTTTGACCAGTAGGATGGAGATCAGGAGGTTGCCAACGACGCCGACTCCAATGATAAAACCCAGGGATGTCAGTTTAAGAAACGTGGCGAGAGGAGAGACATTCTGCAAGATGTTGTGGTCCCCTGCATGGCTATAGTTCGCCATAGATGGAGGAGGGATCATAAAGATGTAGTAGCTTCAGCCAAGTATCATTATCTAGAGGCGGCAGGGGGAGGCGATAGATCCATTTGTTGTGCTTTGAAGCAGATTCCCGGCTTGTAAGCAGCCTCTCTTCTACGGCATCCTTTGTTCTTTTGTCTCATCACACCTAAAAATACCTGAAAAATACCAGTCACGGATCAGGATTCACTCATACTGTTTTTACATTGCATTGCACCCTCTAGCCTGTATCTGGGTGTATGATAAACTACAATTTCCCCTAGCCGTTGTCATTTATTTTCCATTTTCAGTTGAATTGCTCATTGCATTAATAATGGTATGCAATCAGTACAGAGCAGTGCCCTAGCTAGAATAGTTAGTCCACAGATGAGCTTAATAAGACACAAGCATTAATCCTGGTTACAATAATAGACTTTCTTTTATGGGCCACCCTTTTAGAAATGACAGAAGATGATAGAAAATACAAGAAATATTATGATAAGACAACGTTTTAAGTCACTATTAAAGGGGAAATGCATATCATCTTATGTCTGGTAGGAAAGAGGGTAAACAAAAGGGTTCCATTCGATGTTTGGTCGTTTTATTATGTCGTAAAACGTGTTTAACATTATGCAGCAAGAAAGCTGTTGATCACACCCAAAGACCCTGCAGAATTGATCTGACCAGGGGATGCTTACAATAAACTCTGCCTGAGCCTTCATGATTTGTTGAAAATTAACGGATGTTGCATACAGAATAAAAAGCATCCATGTTTTTGTCTGATTAACAGTTGACTGGAATTACACGGCCGACGTTATAATAAACTATTCACCTGATTAAGGCGGTTTATTGACCTGGGCTTTTATCTATTTCCCAGCTCAGCTTTGATTTTAGGCGATAGACTATCGAATCTCACGAGCATATTAACAAAGAACACCGTCTAGTCGAAATTATATTTGATACTATATTATATTTGAATGGTTTATTGATGCTTATAACAATGAGGTGATAAATCCAATTCTGCATTTCGATGCAAATGAATCACGAATTAAATAAACAATTCAATACTAGGCAGCTATGCAAAAACATGGCATATTCGGTTATTACATTTTTTATATATATATATCAAACAAAGGCTATTCGTGACGGTTATTTTCCGAATTCTGTCATTATTATTAGAGATGCACTTTTAAGCATTATCTATGCTTCGGGTGAGCGTTATACGAGCGGTTCCCATGCATTTTGGTTATAATTCATTCGATTACAATATATATTTCTCACCGTTCACTGTTGGATTGAACATTACAGTGTGGCGAATCCGCACGTCCATTAGGCAGAAGAATTTCCAAGAACCCGCTATGAATTGAAGGGAATCCAAAACCACAGAAAATAAGCGAATAAAAATCGAAATAACTGCTACGATGTAAATTAAAAGCATACCTGTTGATATCCCTTTTGGTTTCCCTGGAGCGTATTTACATTGTAGAAGCCACTTTGCTGTAAAAAGCTTGGTTTGTTGCCTGCCTGCCCTTTTACCACAGTGAATATACAGTAAACGGAACAGACGGAGCATGCGCACGGATCCTATTTGTGATCCAAGACGTGTCTTGTCTCTTGTTGCAGCACTATAGTCTCTCGTGGCAACATCTGCTCAGTGGGTGCAGCATCACAAGTCCTCTCGTTACCTTCGTCAGTCATTATAGCCTACAGTCGGAGAGAGTGCGACCGGATCACTCATTCTGAGATTCATTGCAATAGATTCCCATTTCTGCATAATATGCGTTTAGGTTATAGTCGTCCTATATAGTTTATCAATTCTACTAATCCTATAGGCGGCTGCCACGTTCCTGTGCACTAGGCCTACACCCAACTCTAATTTAGAAGCAAGGATTAACAATCAAATCCAGTACATGTAAAATGTGGTTTTTAGATAATGCTATATTACATTGCTACATGTATCAAGTCATAAATTAATATGTAACAGTAACTGAGGGGTTCAACTAGGTGATGGTTCACCTAAGGCTAGACTGACTTCTCATATGTATAATTAACAAGCACTTCATACAGTATGTGTGTTGGTGTGCATGCAAATAGCATCTCCGTTGTAATTGTTGTGCTTTTCATTTCAAGGCTATGTCAGTAGAATACAGTGATGTCATACCCAACACCCACAGGCCACAGGCTTATTGTGAAAGAATATTGACTGGCAACATCCATGCGACCGCTGAAATATAGTAAATCTTTCATTGTTTATGGATTGTTGGTTTTTTATGAACAGTGTTGTGTAGGCTTTTCTATAGTCTAGTTCAGGGGTCACCAACTGGTCATGGAGAGCTGCAGTGTGTCGAGGATTTTGTTCCAGCTCAGCTCCAACACATCTGCTTCAAATGACTGTGGTCTAATTATTTTAATTGGCAGCGGTGTTTGTGCTGCACTGAAACAAAAGCCTGCACACACTGCATCTCTCTTTTACCACCTGAGCTATATCTTATGCTGGGGGGGTCATGGAGAAGGTTGTTTAGTATGGAGAAACTCAATACTAGACCAGTGTTCAATCTTTACACTGTCAATTGTTTTACAGCATAGAAGCTAAGGACATTACATTGATGGTTTAAATATTAGAAGGCCACAAATTCCCTTTTGTGAGCAATATAGAAAAGGACACTGGTCATTTACATGTATGTGTGAAATGAAGGGCCCATGATGCAATTAACAAAAGGTATTTATTCTCTATCAAGCAGATGTTTTAACAGTGTTAGCTATAAGAACGGTGAAAGCACTTCTGACAGAACACACTTTAGCTACTGTGCTTGTAACAGTTGACAGATGGCAATTCACCTGGCATGGCAATGTCAATATTTCATGAAAGGACAGATAATCATCACAATCTCTTTGGAGGGACATACATTATTCAGAGGTACAGTATCTGAAGATATTCAAGTCCAAGCAAAATCAAATGTTGTCATATTATGGTAACATAGCCTACTATGTATAGTCCAAAATGTGTCATGTCTCAGGGCCTTGGTCGTATTGTGATAGGCAGTAACCTACAGGTACAGGTATGTTATTTGGTCCTGCAAATCCAACAGTGCGCATGCTCCCAGTTCCTGTTCTCAAATTCCTGGTTTTGTAGTTCGTTGTTTGTCTTCTTCATTCTGGCAACTTCGTACATTTCAGCAAAATAAGGCACACGACTCTTGTTCTGTCAGTCAAAAATGACCCAGGATAGTCAAGATACTGTAGACTGCGGAGAAACATTTCCGGATACAGGCCAGCAGCCAGTCCCTCGAGCCGTTTTGGTTTCTCAGAACTGTCCATTTCTCTGTCGTGTGTACCAGCCGATGCACGCGCAAACGCCCACCACCGATATGATAACCCCGAGCAGAAGTGCAACGGCGTCCCCTCCGTCAAATGCCTCCGCCGAGGGAATGAGCGAAATAAACATCACCAACAGCATCGCTAGAACTTTAGGGAGCTCGGGCATGGGAACCATGTTACTTCCAGTGCAGATCAGATGATTGTTGTGACGCACGACGTAGTCAGATGATATGGGAGCATTTCCTCATTCGTCTGTCGACCAATTAAATTGCTGCATTATTCCTTGTTTTGCCGCTCGTTTTCACTTTCAGACGGGATTTGAATAGTTTTGTTACACATTTACACTATACGTACCAGGCAAAAGTTTGGACACACTTACTCATTTAAGGGTTTTTCTTCATGTTTTACTATTTTCTACATTGTAGAATAATAGTGGATACATCAAAACTATGAAATAGCACATATGGAATCATGTAGTAACCAAAACAGGTTTAAAGAAATCAACATAGATTTTAGATTTTAGATTCTTCAAAGTAGCCACCCTTTGCCTTGATGACAGCTTTGCACACTCTTGGCATTCTCTCAATCAGCTTCATGAGGTAGTCACCAGGAATGTGTTTCAATTAAGAGGTGAGCCTTGTTAAAAGACAATTTGTGGAATTCCTTTCCCTCTTAATGTGTTTGAGCCAATCAGTTGTGTTGTGACAAGGTAGGGGAGGTATAAAGAAGATAGCCCTATTTGGTAAAAGACCAAGTCCATATTATTCCAAGAACAGCTCAAATAACGAAGAGAAACGTCACTCCATCACTACTTTAAGTCATGAAGGTCAGTCAATGCAGAAAATTTCAAGAACTTTAAAAAAAATTCTAAGTGCAGTCGTAAAAACCATCAAGCACAATGATGAAACTGGTTCTCATGAGGACCGCCACAGGAAAGGAAGACCCAGAGTTATCGCTGCTGCAGAGGATAAGTTCATTAGAGTTACCAGCCTCAGAAATTGCAGCCCAAATAAATGCTTCACAGAGTTCAGGTAACAGACACATCTCAACATCAACTGTTCAAAGGAGACTGCGTGAATCAGGCCTTTATGGTCGATTTACTTCAAAGAAACCACCACTAAAGGACACCAAAAATAAGAAGAGACTTGCTTGGGACAAGAGACGCGAGCAATGGACATTAGACCGATGGAAATCTGTCCTTTGTTCTGATGAGTCCAAATTTGTGATTTTTGGTTCCAACCCCCGTGTCTTTGTGAGATATGCAGAGTAGGTGAAGGGATGATCTCCGCATGTGTGGTTCCCACCGTGAAGCATGGAAGAGGAGGTGTGATGGGGTGGGTGTGCTTTGCTGGTGACACTGTCGTGATTTATTTAGAATTCAAGGCACACTTAACCAAAATCAAATCAAATGTTATTTGTCACATGCGCCGAACACAACCGGTTGTAGAGATTTCAGTGAAATGCTTACTTACAAGGCCCTTAACCTAGAATGCAGTTTTAAGAAAATACCTAAAGAAAAGTAGAGATAATACTAACAAATAACTAAAGAGCAGCAGTAAATAACAATAGAGGGGCTATATACAGGGGGTACCGGTACAGAGTTAGTGTGCGGGGGAACCGGTGTCGAGGTAATTGAGGCAATATGTACATGTAGGTAGAGTTATTAAAGTGACTATGCATAGATAATAACAGAGAGTAGCAGCAGCGTAGAAGAGGGGGGGTGGACAATGAAAATAGTCTGAGTAGGCATTTGATTAGCTGTTCAGGAGTCTTATGGCTTGGGGTAGAAGCTGTTGAGGAGCCTAGACTTGGCGTTCCGGTATCGCTTGTTGTGCGGTAGCAGAGAGAACTTTCTATGACTAGGGTGGCTGGAGACTTTGACAATTTTTATGGCCTTCCTCTGACACCGCCTGGTATAGAGGTCCTGGATGGCAGGAAGCTTGACCCCGCTGATGTACTGGGCCGTACGCATTACCCTATGTAGTACCTTGCAGTCGGATGCCGAGCAGTTGCCATTCCAGGCGGTGATACAACGAGTCAGGTTGCTCGCGATGGTGCAGCTGTCAAACATTTTGAAGATCTGAGGACCCATGCCAAAACCTTTCAATCTCCTGGGGGGGAATATGCTTTGTCATGCCCTCTTCTTGTCTTGGTGCGTTTGGACCATGATAGCTTGTTGGTGATGTGGACACCAAGAAACTTGAAGCTCTCAACCTGCTCCTCTACAGCCCCTTTTCCTGTAGTCTTTAATCATCTCTTTTGTCTTGATCACGTTGAGGGAGAGGTTGTTATGTTTGCACCACACGGTCAGGTCTCTGACCTCCTCCCTGTAGGCTCATTCATTGTTGTCGGTAATCAGGCCTACCACTGTTGTGTTGTCGGCAAACTTAATGAGGGTGTTGGAGTCGTGCCTGGCCATTCAGTCATGGGTGAACAGGGAGTACAGGAGGAGACTGAGCACGCACCCCTGAGGGGGCCCTGTGTTGAGGATCAGCGTGGCAGATGTGTTGTTATTTACCCTTACCACCTGGGGGCAGCCCATCAGGAAGTCCAGGATCCAGTTGCAGAGGGAGGTGTTTAATCCCAGAGTCCTTAGCTTAGTGATGATCTTTGAGGCCACTATGGTGTTGAACGCTGAGCTGTAGTCAATGAATAGCATTCTCACATAGGTGTTCCTTTTGTCCAGGTGTGAAAGGGCAGGGTGGAGTGCAATAGAGATTGCATCATCTATGGATCTGTTGGGCCGGTATGCAAATTGGAGTGGGTCTAGGGTTTCTGGGATAATGGTGTTGATGTGAGCCATGACCAGCCTTTCAAAGCACTTCATGGCTAAAGACTAGAGTGCTACAGGTCGGTAGTCATTTAGGCAGGTTACCTTAGTGTTCTTTGGCAGAGGGACAATGGTGGTCTGCTTGAAACACGTTAGTATTACAGACTCAGTCTGTAATGTTTGTATTACAGACACTTTCTAGTTGGTCAGCGCATGCTCGGAGTACACGTCCTGGTAATCTGTCTGGTCCTGTGGCCTTGTGAATGTTGGCCTGTTTAAAGGTCTTACATCGGATGCGGAGAGCGTAATCACACAGTCGTCCGGAACAGCTGATGCTCTCCTGCATGTTTCAGTGTTGCTTGCCTTGAAGCAAGCATGGAAGTAATTTAGCTCATCAGGTAGGCTCGTGTCACTGGGCAGCTTGCTGCTGTGCTTCCCTTGTAGTCTGTAATAGTTTGCAAGCCCTGCCACATCCAACGAGTGTCGGAGCCGGTGTAGTACGATTCAATATTAGTCCTGTTTTGATGCTTTGCCTGTTTGATGGTTCGTCGGAGGGCTTAGCTAGAGTTCTTATAAGGGTCCGGGAGAGAGTCCGCTCCTTTGAAGCGGTAGCTCTACCCTTTAGATATACTACAAAGTAGGTGGACACCTGCTCGTCAAACATCTCATTCCAAAATCATGACATTAATATGGAGTTGGTCCCCCCTTTGCTGCTATAAAATCTTCCCCTCTTCTGGGAAGGCTTTCCACTAGATGCTGGAACATTACTGCAGGGACTTGCTTCCATTCTACCACAAGAGCATTAGTAAGGTCGGGCACTGATATTGGGCGATTAGACCTGGCTCGCAGTCAACGTTCTAATTCATACCAAAGGTGTTCAATAGGGTTGAGGTCAGGGCTCTTTGCAGGACAGTGAAGTTCTTCCACACCAATCTCAACAAACCATTTCTGTATGGACCTCGCTTTGTGCACGGGGGCATCGTCATGCTGAAACAGGAAAGGGCCTTCCCCAAACTGTTGCCAAAAAGTTGGAAGCACAGAATCATCTAGAATGCCATTGTATGCTGTATGTAGCATTAAGATTTCCCTTCACTGGAACACAGGGGCCTAGTCTGAACCATTAAAAACAACCCCAGACCATTATTACTCCTCCACCAAACTTTACAGTTGGCACTATGCATTGGGGCAGGTAGCATTCTCCTAGTATCCGCCAAACCCCGATTCTTCCGTCGGACTGCCAAATGACAAAGCGTAATTCATCACTCCAGAGAATGTGTTTCCACTGCTACATAGCCCAATGGCGTCAAGCTTTACACCACTCCAGCCGACACTTGGCATTGCTCATGGTGATCTTTGGCTTGCGTGAGGCTGCTCGGCCATGGAAACACATTTCATGAAGCTCCCGATATACAGTTCTTGTGCTGACGTTGCTTCCAGAGGCAGTTTGGAACTCAGTACTGAGTGTTGCAACCGAGGACAGGTGATTTTTATGAGCTATGCGTTTCAGCACTTGGCGGTCCTGTTCTGTGAGCTTATGTGGCCTACCACTTCGTGGCTGATCCCTTGTTGCTCCTAGATGTTTTCACTTCACAATAACAGCACTTACAGTTGACTGGGGCAGCTCTAGCAGGGCAGAAACTTGACAAACTTACTTATTGGAAAGGTGGCATCCTATGACAGTGCCATGATGAAAGTCACTGAGCTCTTCAGTAAGACCATTCTACTGCCAATGTTTTTCTTTGGAGATTGCATGGCTGTGTGATCAATTTTATACATCTGTCAGCAACGGGTGTGGCTGAAATAGCCAAATCCACTCATTTGAAGGGGGGGTCCACATACTTTTGTATATAAGGTACCAGTCAAAAGTTTGGACCCACCTACTCAAAACCATGGGATTTTCTTTATTTTTTTACTATTTTCTACATTTTTGAATAAATAGGGAAGACATCAAAACTATGATATAACACATATGGAATAATGTAGTAACCACCCCAAAAAAGTTAACAGCTATGCACACTCTTGGCCTTCTCTCAACCTGCTTCACCTGGAATGCTTTTCTTGAAGGAGTTCCCACATATGCTGAGCATTTGTTGGCTGCATTACCTACACTCTGCGATCCAGCTGATCCCAAACCATCTCAATTGGGTTGAAGTCGGGTGATTGTGGAGGCCAGGTCATCTGATGCAGCACTCCATCACTCTACTTCTTGGTCAAATAGCCATTACATGAAAAACAAATGATAGTCCCACTAAGCCTAAACCAGATGGGATAGCGTATCGCTGCAGAATGCTGTGGTAGCCATGCTCACTACAGAGGGTAGTGCGTACGGCCCAGTACATCAGCGGGGCCAAGCTTCCTGCCATACCTGGACCTCTATACCAGGCGGTGTCAGAGGAAGGCCCTAAAAATTGTCAAAGTCTCCAGCCACCCAAGTCATAGACTGTTCTCTCTGCTACCGCATGGCAAGAGGTACTGGAGCGCCAAGTCTAGGTCCAAAAGGCTTCTCAACAGCCTCTACCCCCAAGCTGTAAGATTCCTGAACAGCTAATCAAATGGCTACTCAGACTATTTTCATTGCCCCCCCTCTACACTGCTGCTACTCTCTGTTATTATCTATGCATAGTCACTTTAATAACTCTACCTACATGTACATATTACCTCAATTACCTCGACACCGGTGCCCCGTACACTGACTCTGTACCGGTACCCCCTGTATTTAGCCCCTCTATTTTTATTTACTGCTGCTCTTTAATCATTTGTTATTCTTATCTCTTACTTATTTTATTCAGGTATTTTCTTAAAACTGCATTCTTGGTTAAGGGCCTTGTAAGTAAGCATTTCACTGTAATGTCTACACCTAATTGTATTCGGTGCACGTGACAAGTAACATTTGATTTGATTTTGGTTAAATGTGCCTTGAATTCTAAATAAATTAGGACAGTGTCACCAGCAAAGCACACCCACACCATCACACCTCCTCTTCCATGCTTCATGATGGGAACCACACATGTGGAAATCATCCCTTTACCTACTCTGCGTCTCACAAAGACATGGGGGTTGGAACCAAAAATCGCAAATTTGGACTCATCAGACCAAAGGACAGATTTCCACCAGTCTGATGTCCATTGCTCGTGTCTCTTGGCCCAAGCAAGTCTCTTCTTATTATTGGTGTCCTTTAGTGGTGGTTTCTTTGCAGCAAATCGACCTTGAAGGCCTAATTCATGCAGTCTACTCTGAACAGTTGATGTTGAGATGTGTCTGTTACCTGAACTCCGTGAAGCATTTATTTGGGCTGCAATTTCTGAGGCTGGTAACTCTAATGAATTTATCTTCTGCAGCAGAGATAACTGATTTGAATTGATGTTTTTCGATATTAGTTTAGCTTTTGTGTGTTCCTTTATCTTCGGATGAACATTTTGCAACGACATGCTGTTGCTATGGCATTCATTCTACTTCTGTTATGGTTGACTGCTCATAGCTTTATTATTTAATTTAACAACTTTTGTCATGTAAAATACCTGTTCCATCACCATACACAATTTATATTCTTATATTAAATATACAATTCTTTTATTTTTCACAAACTATACTTATTCAGTGAATTTTTGAATATATTTTTTTACCTTATTCCTTTGCTTATAGTCTTTCAATATTCATCTCATCACACAGTAAACCAAGCTCATTAGCTAGTCTTGTTTGAACTGAAAACCTCAATTAGATAGGCCTATGTGAAGTGGAGATGATGGATGTGCGTCAATGTTTGTGAGTTTTCCTATGTTGTTTCACAGTTCTGAGGGAGAAATAGTCAAAGGAGTTGGCTACATTGAAGTTTTCAAGGCTAAGGGAGAGAATGACAGCCACGTGTACAATATTAACTCCTCTGTGGGAAAAGGACTGACCAAGAGATGACATCATCAGAGGAGATGTGTCAGGTAGGACCTGGGTGAACCCTTCTGATGTTTCCTGACAATCTTGAATTATAGCCTGATATTCTTAAAAGGCATGTGGTTTGTATCTGTAACAATATTTCTACCTCTTTGGTCATGAGGGCATTAAAAAACGTATGCCTTTTTAAACCTTGTTTGTGTGGCAAATACTTTTCCTGTTGACCACAAATAGACTACACATGTTATGTTGTTGATATTGAACAAACGCTAGGCCCTACTATTGAAATCAAAATGGCTAACGAGAAATCCACACACACTAACACACTGGACTTCGTATTTGATCAATGGGCAGCCAGCCTAGTTATGCTAATTTCGAACATGCCCCCATCCCCTGCTCTGCTTACTGTAGCCTATTCTTGTTAGATGAAACGCATTGAAACTCATCCAAATCAGTCATGTTTCCCCTAACTGACACGCTGTGCTACGTTTCACCTCATGCCACAAATTAATTGGCATATGGTACGACGATGGTGCGGGAGTTTGTATATCTCTGTGCTTGCTCACGTGCGATGCCATGCTGTGGAGTTCTAGTGATTTAATTAGGATGCACCAGCCAAGCTAAAGTATTGACCTTTGCCATGCCACAATACTTGACCTGTTCCACCCCCGCTCCCCTCTCCCCTCCACCTCACCCCTCTCCCTGTGACACCCCGGCAGCATGTCACACACATACACACAAACATATACACAGTTTTGTATTGCTATCCTTGTGGGGACAAAATAATTGATTCCTATTTTCCCTAACACCTAACTCTAAATCTAACACTAAGCCTAACCTTCAGCCTAACCTTAATGCCAAACTCTTAACCCTAAAGCTATACCTAACCGTAACTCCTAACCCTAATTGTAACCCTAAACCTAACCCCTAAACATAAATTAGCATTTGTCTCTTGGGGACCGGCAAAATGTCCCCACTTGTCCAAATGTTCCTTGTTTTACTATCCTTGTGAGGACTTCTGGTAGCCACAAGGATAGTTATACAAAACACACACACATACACACATACCAGCTGCACACAGGGCCGGCAGAATTGATAACCCATGTGGAATGGTGAGCCTGGTATAGCGTACTGATGAGGACATTACAATGCAGAACATCGTCCCAGAGAGATTAATGGTACTGTCCTGACCCGTTAGACAAACACTCTAATTTCTATATATTCGCTCATCCCCGGTGCTGATCAATTACCAGCTCCAGTGAGAGCCTGGGAGGCTGAAGGCTGGAGTGAGTGGTGTGGGATCTGGGGTGGTGTGAAGGCTGGCAGGGTGGAGGTGGTACTGCATTGTGGTAATTGTGTCAGGCCCCTAGTCCTGTCTTTCCTGTCCCAGCTGACCAGCTCTCCGACGGCCTTCAGATGGGCACTTGTCCCCCGGAACTGATAAAGCTCCAAACAGTGCTGGAATCCTTCATGGTCATCTGTCTGTCTGTACGGAGTCATACGTGCATGTGTGTGTGTGTCATAGAATTTAGTCATAGAGTCCGCCACTGCCCAAACCACTGGGATTTTGTCAGAAATAGGATGAATTATACACAACAAAAAAAGAGGTATAAAAGGACTCTTGAAAGTGATTGGTGCTTTTGTAGTGGCCTTTGGAACGGCCATAATGAATTCCTGTGTAGGCGGACATGACAAATGGATTGTCCTGTGGTTTTTGTTCTAATGTGTTTGATGTTAAATACTTAACAGGGCCTGAATCATTGGCTCGGAATTAAAGAAGGGCAACTGGTCCTATGGTCCTTCTGAATTGCACCATGCCTGGACACGGACGTAAGGGATGTAAGGCTTTGAATCATGCAGGGATGAGGGATCTGAAACCATGCATCACAAACCTCTGAAACAGACTGAGACATACTAATTATCTAGTCGCACACTATCTGTTTATGCTGCCTGTGAGGACGTTCACTGCTCACCAAGAGACCATCCTCCTAGCAATCCTTGACAGTTGAATAGCACTCAAAGGGTAATCAGTTCGTTTAATTACAATGTGAAATGATCAAACAACAGACTACATTTTTTTCAATGGCTCCCATTTTGCAGGTTACAACGAAATGGCGTTCAGTTCCCAAGTAGGTGGAGTAAGTGTGAACCTTTTATGGAATTTATATGTTTGTTGATTTTTAAAAAATCCAAACCACTTTGTTTTCTTGTTTTTGGTCGTGTTCTGGACGATATGTATTTTTTCTTCAAACTAAGATAAATGACACGCTAGAAACATAGATGCACGGAGAGCTCTTTACTTTTATTTACTTTTATTGATGGACATGTTCTAAAAGCGAGTGATGCGAGTTAAGAAGTGTCTGTGTTGTTTATAAGTCGGCTATAGGCGCTGGAGGGGTAGTGTTTCTTCAGGCGACTACCGTGTGTATGCGTGCCCTCGTGGGTGTGTGTGAGTATGTGCGTGAGTGTCCCTGTGTGTGTGAATATATATACATACAGTACGAGTCTGGACACAAAAGTTTGGACACACCTACTCATTCAAGGGTTTTTCTTTATTTTTTACTATGTTTTTACATTGCAGAATAATAGTGAAGACATCAAAACTATGAAATAACACAAATTTAATCATGTAGTAACCAAAAAAGTGTTAAACAAATCAAAATATATTTTAGATTCTTCAAAGTAGCCACCCTTTGCCTTGATGACAGCTTTGCACGCTCTTGGCATTCTCTCAGTCAGCTTCATGAGGTAGTCACCTGGAATACATTTCAATTAACAGGTGCGCCTTGTTAAAAGTTAATTTGTGGAATTTAATTCCTTCTTAAGACGTTTGAGCCAATTGTGTTGTTACAAGGTAGGGGGGGGGGGATATACAGAAGATAGCCCTATTTGGTAAAAGACCAAGTCCATATTATTCCAAGAACAGCTCAAATAAGCAAAGAACATGTCCATCAACTTTAAGACATGAAGGTCAGTCAATGTGGAAAATTTCAAGAACGTTGAAAGTTTATTCAAGTGCAGTCTCAAAAACCATCAAGCGCTATGATGAAACTGGCTCTCATAAGGAACGCCACAGGAAAGGAAGACCCAGAATTGCCTCTGCTGCAGAGGATAAGTTCATTAGAGTTACCAGCCTCAGAAAGTTCAGGTAACAGACACCATGTCAACATGTCATCATCAACCTTTCAGTGGAGACTGCATGAATCAGGGCTTCATGGTTGAATTGCTGCAAAGAAACCACTCCTAAAGGACACCAGTAAAAAGAAGAGACTTGGTTGGGCCTAGAGACACAAACAATGGAAATTAGACCGGTGGAAATCTGTCCAATCACTGCCAGGGATTTATTAAGAATTCAAGGCACACTTAACCAGCACGGCTACCACAGCATTCTGTAGCGATACGCCATCCCATCTGGTTTCCGCTTAATGGGACTATCATTTGTTTTTCAACAAAATACACACCTCCAGGCGGTGTAAGGGCTATTTGACCAAGAAGGAGAGTGATGGATTGCTGCATCAGATGACCTGGCTTCCACAATCACCTGACCCTAACCCAATTGAGATGGTTTGGAATGAGTTGGACTGCAGAGTGAAGGAAAAGCAACCAACAAGTCCTCAGCATATGTGGGAACTCCTTCAAGACTGTTGGAAAAGCATTCCTCATGAAGCTGGTTGAGAGAAAGCCAAGATTGTGCAAAGCTGTCATCAAGGCAAAGGGTGGCTACTTTGAAGAATCTAAAATCTAAAATATATTTTGATTTGTTTAACACTTTTTGGGTTACCACATGTTTCCGTATGTGTTATTTCATAGTTTTGATGTCATCACTATTATTCTACAATGTAGAAAATAGTAAAGATAGGGGAAAACCCTTGAATGAGTAGGTGTGTCCAAACTTTTGACTGGTACTGTGTTTGTGGGATGGATACCTCATCATGTATCCTGTCGTAGCCTAAATGACATGGCATGATGAGTGAGCACAACCCTCTGCATCTGCATCTGCATTTATCTATCTCCATGGGAACTTTTCTTTTAAAGTCAGACAGACAGCAGGCTCTCCTCCTCATCTGGAAATGTAATCTAATATCAGAATGGCTTTATAGCTGGATAATCCTGATTATTCTCAAATGCCATATTTTGTTATGTTTTGAACAGTTGGTTTCTTTGTTTAAAAAAAAAGTCAAATAAATTAATGGACAAACAATGGATGCCCAGGAATATCAGTGACAGATTGGAGCTAATTCAGATTTTCTTTAAAATAATGACTTAACAATTTATTAGCGTAGCATGATGTACTGCATACCATGGTGGGTATTGTCGTTAAAGTATCAGAGCCCATTTGATATTCCTTACTGCTGCTTTTCAGTCATTTTTGGGGAATGAGGCTTGAGGGATTTGGAGGTGGGGAACAGTCTTCACTCTGTGGGTTAATGACTACAGTGCCCCTGCTACGGGAGACTGGGAGCTGCGAGGTGGAATGGGATTTCTGAGAGAGAGAGTGAATGCACAAAGAGACAGATGCTGCTGGAGATAGATTGTGCTCCCCAAGTGTGCTGGGTCAGAGAATATTCACTATTCCACTGGACTGGCTCAGATTCCTCTCTCTAAGATACAGTAAATGCATGGACACTTCCATCTGCGTCTAGCCTCAGTCTTGCCTTCCATTCAGTCCGCTTTCCATAAATGAAATAAACACCTACAGAGAGATTGCTGCTGTCTTTCAGTTGACATGCATGCTAACATGCTAATAGTGTAGCTGACAGTTTGATCAGTTACATAACATAAGATAATTACGCAATATTATCTCCCGTCACTCAAGGAGCTTCTTGGGTTAACAAGTGGATAAAATTCATCTGGCTTAAATCCTCACCTTCACGATTTGCTTGTAATTCCAACATGATTTGTGTTTGCATACCTATATTGTATCCAAGTCACATTTGAATTAGGAAAATGATTGCCATCGTTGATTTTTCTGTGTTAAATGGTTTGGTAAAGTGCAGAGAAAGGGCACCATCTCTGTGATATTTCTGTTTCCATGGTGACCCAGTTTCACTTGTCTCTCGCTAGTGGAACGCGTGCGCCCGTGCTGACCCCTTTTAAAGTTCACTGCATGTGGTAATAAGAATATCATGATTATCAAACGTGACTCGTACTGAATGCCCTTGGCTGTGGATCTAAACAAAATTAGATTTTTTTTTTTATCTAGAAAACGATACCGTGCATAACAACCCAATATGGGTGCTTTATAAAAGAAAATGATGCCATACACAGTGATTCAATATGACTCCTTTATAAAGAACAAAATATATGACTTAATATGATAATAATAATAATAATAATTATTATTATTATTATTAAAGTAATAATATAACTTTATTTTCACCCAAAAAGATTTATCCTGACTAAGAACTCACCATATGGGCATGTAAGCCAAATAGAAGACAAAGAATGTCAAAGAATGTGGTCATAAAAAGCTGAGATGCAGCTGTTGAAATATCTATTAACTTGGACTAGGAGAGCCTAACCTGCTCTCTTCACAATGTTGTGTCTGGGGCGTTGGTGAGAATTTCTTGTTTCTCGCCACACCACTTGCTAATGCATTTCATTTGAACCAAAGCTCAATGGTCCCCGCTTTTAGAGATGGAGATCTCTGGTCTCTACTCGCTCTATTTTAGTAATCATTCTGCCATAGCGTTTGGCAGAGCACGAGCAGGCCCGTCCCTTTCCCATGCATAATGTCTGATCACGCAGTAAACAACGTATTAGGAGACCATTTGATCTGGGCCAATTCCGCTGGCTCACTCACCTCAATTACTTTGCCTGGATGTCTGTGCTCAGGAATGCTTCTGTTCGGTTTGTTGCTTAATCGATGACTTGGCACGAATCCCTCATTCTCTCCCTCCCCACACAAGAGGAATGGGTTATGATTACTTTACAATAATATCTGGTTTGCAAAAGGTCATTTGGGAGGAAAAGAGATGAGCATTGCATTGTGGCCTTTTTCCAAAAGCCATGGTTCTTTTGTCCTTTCCTTCTCTTTTCTCTCCTTAGCAAAACTATTCTCTGTTATTTCTCTGCACATGAAGATGTCGCAGCGATGACATAGGCCACCGACATATATTTGTAGGGGATCTAGTGTGAGCTGTGAGATGAGGAATGTGCACGGATGTCAGTTCCATTTACTTATGAAGTTGTAGCAGTGCATTTCCTGCAAATGAGCCATCAGCAGTTGTCAGGGGTGGGGAATTAACGATGCTGCTGATTACACTGCTGGTAATTACAGAGTGCGGCCAAAGCACTGCTGTGTCAAAGCTGGGAGTTATTTTTCAAGCTTACGTCTCCTCTTTATCCCAATGACCTGGAGCAGCAAATGCACTGCCAAAGGATCAACAAGGATCAAAGTGTCCACTTGGGTGAATGATTGGCCCAGAGGTATAGGCTACTGGAGTGGAGACATGACTTGGGATTGGGAGGTCCTTTGGCTATAACCTGAAAATGGCAGATATAGGCAGAGATTAGTTAAGCACAGATAGGCAAAGAATTCAATATTTGGAATCCATTTGGACCTTTGTTTATTATTCAATCAATCAATCAGTCAATCAAATGTATTTATAAAGCCCTTCTTACATCAGCTGATGTCACAAAGTGCTGTACAGAAACCCAGCCTAAAACCCCAAACAGCAAGCAATGTAGGTGTAGAAGCACGGTGGCTAGGAAAACTCCCTAGAAAGGCCAGAACCTAGGAAGAAACCTAGAGAGGAACCAGGCTATGAGGGGTGGCCAGTCCTCTTCTGGCTGTGCCGGGTGGAGATTATAACAGAACATGGCCAAGAAGTTCAAATGTTCATAGATGACCAGCAGGGTGAAATAATAATAATCACAGTGGTTGAAGAGGGTGCAACAGGTCTGCACCTCAGGAGTAAATGTCAGTTGGCTTTTCATAGCCGATCATTCAGAGTATCTCTACCGCTCCTGCTGTCTCTAGAGAGTTGAAAACAGCAGGTCTGGGACAGGTAGCACATCCAGTGAACAAGTCAGGGTTCCATAGCCGCAGGCAGAACAGTAGAAACTGGAGCAGCAGCACGACCAGGTGGACTGGGAACAACATCATGCCAGGTAGTCCTGAGGCATGGTCCTAGGGCTCAGGTCCTCCGAGAGAGAGAAAGAAAGGGATACACTATGGCCCCGTCCTACGATACCCCCGGACAGGGCCAATAGGGTGTTATCGTTGTTATTTGAGTGTGAATACATTTGATAGATTGATGTTCTCTAGTATCATGGTTCATTAGATGTCCTCAACTTGTCAATGGCTCAGTACACTTCAAAGATACCATTACAAGTCAGGAGGAACAGCTGTGATGTGGTCATTCGAATTATGTCAGTGCTCTGTTGGCCTTGGCAACAAGGACTTTCAGGGACGAAGGGGGATCAAAAAAACAAGAACACCAAAACAAAGCGAGGTAAATCAATAAGGCAGTAGGACATGATGGTTTGGAAAACTTGGGAGATCGGAGAATTTCAAGCTTTGTCATCATCAGAGGGCACACTGCAGTGTTTGTGATTCCCAATAGATTGTGTCTCAGAAAACAGAACAGGGTTTAGAGACAAACACATGACTGGGACTCTCATCAGTATAGCAGATTATAGTTGGGGACTGGAGAAGGCGAGGATAGAAATTGGAGAGTAGGTTGTATTGATGTTGTTAAAGACCTTTCTATTTCTTTGACAGTTTTTTACATTCACTATTCATTGCACAGTGTTCAATCATTATTTTTTAATTTATTCTTCATTCTGCCTTCACCTTTTATTATTTTTCGTTCTTCAACTTCTAAAGGAACTGCACCTAGGCTATTTATTTGTGATTTCGACCGTCTTCACAATTTCCAAGTTTGCGTGTACTGTGAAGAAAAAAAAACCAAAGATCATCATATCATCAGTGTCAGACAGAACCAATCAATTCAGTACATCCTACATACAGTACATGTTGTCCTGTTTGGATCAAGAGTTCTTTGTAGGGATTGTTCATTCTGAGCAGCTTCTACTGCAGTAAAACCTTGGGTGATGTATTTGACAAATGGCATTCTGAATGGTCCTAACAAGAGGCAGAGCTCTGATTAGATATTAACTGTAGGGAGTGGGGAGAGGGAGGAAAGAGGGGGTTGAGGAATGAATGACATCCATCTTATTGTCAAATGGACAGTGGTCATAGAGGAGTACGACTCAGCTCTCTCTCTCTCTCTCCTCTGATAGGCTACATGCTGTGATGATGACACCGTCCATACTGGACTGACTGGTCCCACTGAAGAGGCTTACACAATGGGAGAGAGAAGCTAATCAAACCAAATGCCGTTGTCTAAACCATCATGGAGGAAACAGGCCCAGTTCACTGTGACGTTTCTTTTTTTTAATGTCAAGTTCTGAGAATGATGATGTTTGAAGTTGTATTTCCCTCTTAATTGACGCAGGGAATGCGGGACTAGCTTACTTTACTAGCCTGTGTTCTATTGTTTTGATGTCATGCCAGGATAGGATTTCATCAGTTCAGCTCAGGCCGTTATTGTGAGCCCAATTGAGTGTATGTGTTTACAAGAACGCCAGGCAGCCTTGTACTGTTTTTGAGGCGATGCTCATTTCCGTGTGAATACCAAACCGAACAAATGGCATATATTTCCATTGGTTGAAATCCCACTCTGGCTCCTCTCTTTTGAATGCCATTAGGCCCATTCGCTTCACACTGCAAATTGCCACGCACACAACAAACACCATAGCTATGTTCGGCAGCCTAATCATTTCTTATGGGAGAGGCAAAAATGAAATATGCCACGTAGGGGAATAATGAATCGTAAAATAGAGCAGTTCTTCAACAGCAGAGAATTTCCGTCATCTTTGAGGTCAGGCTAATTTTTGCCTGGGAGGTGCATAAGAATGGAATTTCATGGAAGAAGAAGGGCGATTGGCACAGGGCATCCGCCTTCACTCGGTTACTCTCTGTGGTTTGGGGCAAAGTGTTATGTAATGGCCCTCTCAGTATCCTCGCCTCCCATTGGTCAAAGCAGGCAGGGGAGGGAGGGGCCGACCAGGCCAGCTGTCATTGTGTGTGTGTGTTTGTGTGGGTGAATACGCTAAGGTTGTCTTTGATGGTGATGTGTGTCAGATGTCAGATGGGGACATGGGAGCGAAGCAATCTCCGGGATTTAATAACATAATCCTAACCACCTCATGAGCAGAGTGGAGGAGAAGTTCTCTTTGGTTTCTAATTTAAAGTCACGCAACCAACAGAAAACTATCATTTTCCCTCTCTCTAATTGATTTTCTTCTGTTGTACCTTGATTTGTATGGCAACGCCGTCCTTCGCCTGGGAGATATGTTTGGAATACCATTAATTCATGAAAATGAAATACAACAAAGATTTGGATTTATCTGTTTGTTAGGCTCTGGCTTAATAAAAACATGATTTCATACACAAGGCTAGATAGATAGATTTCCAGAGCTTTGCCATTGATTTTGCTTGTAATTTACAACATCTGAAAACCTTCGGGCTATTTTCATCATTTCCTTTCTATGTATGTCGAAAAATGCGAAACAATGGAGAAAACAATTACTGTTCACAGTTTTTGCTTTAAAATTACTAAGAGTTTGAAGGAAAAAATATATAATTCATGAACCTGAGACAAGTTGGAAAGTATCATTTTTTTCATCGATTTGATTCAAGATTAGAATCTTGAACACTTTTAAGGAGCAATAAGCGTTATCCCCACCCTTGTTTCAATAAAAAGCTGAGGGATATATTGAACCACTCTCAAATTCATAGACAGACCTATGGATTCAAGGACTGACGGTTCATGTTTAACCATGTTTTGAGCCTATATAGTGTTTGTTTACATGTTCATTTTTTTTCTTTTTGTTACAAACCTTACATTTTGGGTTCTGATGGAGTACAACAGTTGAACTAAGCTCATTTACAAGTTATATTCATCTATAATCAATGAGTACATATCATTGATTTATAACACATTGATGTAGAAACCGTCATTGTAAATAAGAATTTGTTCTTAACTGACTTGCCAAGCTAAATAAAGCTGAAATAAAAAATAAAGAAAAGAAAATAAACTTCAGATTGCCCTTTAAATAAATACTCAAATCTAAACTGAGAACATTACGAAGAGCCAACAACAGCTGTTTAGCCTTGTGTTTGACCTCGGGTCTCCAGGGGGAAATCCTGGCTTTGGCCCAAGTCAAGGCCCAAGTTACATGCTCTGGGCTTGACCTGGAGGGCTGCACCCCCCACACAACACACACACACACACACACACACACACACACACACACACACACACACACACACACACACACACACACACACACACACACACACACACACACACACACACACACACACACACACACACACACACACACACACACACACACACAGAGGTATAGGACGTTGGGAAGGACTCAACCTTGTAGAAAACCTGAAGGAGTTCACTCCCTGAATTGCCTGCTTGAGTAAGCTTGAACAATCCTTCAACCCTTCAATGCTCCTTCTTTACAATGTAAGGGAGGAATGACACCCTCATTCACAGTCCATTTTCTCCACAGAAAGATGATGTCCCGGAAGGAATGACATGACACGGCAATGGATAGTGTTGACTTTCTGATGTTTGACAAGACCAACGACAACCCATGTTTGGAGAACTTATTCAAAAACAAGACACTCCTGCTCGATAGACCTGCACCTATTTCTCTTACAGTCAAAAAGGAAATCCAGCCTGGTCACAAGCAGGAGACTTCGATTTCGTACGTTTGAAAATGTCCCCAGAACGTCGATATACAGTGGGGCAAAAAGTATTTAATCAGCCACCAATTGTGCAAGTTCTCCCACTTAAAAATGAGAGAGAGAGGCCTATAATTTTCATCATAGGTACACTTCAACTATGACAGACAAAATTAGAAGAAAAAATTCAGAATATCGCATTGTAGGATTTTTAATTTATTTATTTGCAAACTATGGTGGAAAATAAGTATTCGGTCAATAACAAAAGTTTATCTCAATACTTTGTTATATACCCTTTGTTGGCAATGACAGAGGTCAAACGTTTTCTGTAAATCTTCACAAGGTTTTCACACACTGTTGCTGGTATTTTGGCCCATTCCTCCATGTAGATCTCCTCTAGAGCAGTGATGTTTTGGGGCTGTTGCTGGGCAACACAGACTTTCAACTCCTCCAAAGATTTTCTATTGGGTTGAGATCTGGAGACTGGCTAGGCCACTCCAGGACCTTGAAATGCTTCTTACGAAGCCACTCCTTCGTTGCCCGGGCGGTGTGTTTGGGATCATTGTCATGCTGAAAGACCCAGCCATGTTTCATCTTCAATGCCCTTGCTGATGGAAGGAGGTTTTCACTCAACATCTCACGTTACACAGCCACATTCATTCTTTCCTTTACATGGATCAGTCGTCCTGGTCCCTTTGCAGAAAAACAGCCCCAAAGCATGATGTTTCCACCCCCATGCTTCACAGTAGGTATGGTGTTCTTTGGATGCAACTCAGCATTCTTTGTCCTCCAAACACGACGAGTTGAGTTTTTACCGAAAAGTTATATTTTGGTTTCATCTGACCATATGACATTCTCCCAATCTTCTTCTGGATCATCCAAATGCTCTCTAGCAAACTTCAGATGGGCCTGGACATGTACTGGCTTAAGCAGGGGTACACGTCTGGCACTGCAGGATTTGAGTCCCTGGCGGCGTAGTGTGTTACTGATGGTAGGCTTTGTTAATTTGGTCCCAGCTCTCTGCAGGTCATTCACTAGGTCCCCCCGTGTGGTTCTGGGATTTTTGCTCACCGTTCTTGTGATCATTTTGACCCCACGGGGGGAGATCTTGCATGGAGCCCCAGATCGAGGGAGATTATCAGTGGTCTTGTATGTCTTCCATTTCCTAATAATTGCTCCCACAGTTGATTTCTTCAAACCAAGCTGCTTACCTATTTTAGATTCAGTCTTCCCTGCCTGGTGCAGGTCTACAATTTTGTTTCTGGTGTCCTTTGACAGCTCTTTGGTCTTGGCCATAGTGGAGTTTGGAGTGTTTGAGGTTGTGGACAGGTGTCTTTTATACTGATAACAAGTTCAAACAGGTGCCATTAATACAGGTAACGAGTGGAGGACAGAGAAGCCTCTTAAAGAAGAAGTTTCAGGTCTGTGAGAGCCAGAAATCTTGCTTGTTTGTAGGTGACCAAATACTTATTTTCCACCATAATTTGCAAATAAATTCATGAAAAATCCTACAATGTGATTTTCTGGATTTTCTTTTCTCATTTTGTCTGTCATAGTTGAAGTGTACCTTTGATGACAATTACAGGCCTCTCTCATCTTTTTAAGTGGGAGAACTTGCACAGTTGGTGACTAACAGACTAAATACTTTTTTGCCCCACTGTATGCCTTCCTCTGTGCTCACCCCTCCAAAAAAGGGTGATGCTCGGAGCAGTAGCACGCTTCTTAGACCACTGCACCACCGCAGTTCACAATGCTCTAGTAAGCTGTGAGATCACGTGATGATAGTTGATGTAAACAGTGCGTTGTTTTTATTATTATGTTTTCAGCCTTCCCCAAAGCTTTTCTTTAAATGTTCCATTTACCTTCATTCCATCTGAGTAGTAGCCTAGATGTATTTATTTGATTTGATTTATTTCACCTTTATTTAACCAGGTAGTCAAGAGTTACACATGGAGTAAAACAAACATACAGTCAATAATACAGTAGAAACAAGTCTATATACGAGGTGAGATAAGGGAGGTAAAGGCAAAAAAAGGCCATGGTGGTAAAGTAAATTCAATATAGCAAGTAAAACACTGGAATGGGTAGATTTGCAGTGGAAGAATGTGCAAAGTAGAAATAAAAATAATTGGATACAAAGGAGCAAAATAAATAAATAAATAAAATAAGTAAATACAGTAGGGAAAGAGGTAGTTGTTTGGGCTAAATTATAGGTGGTCTATGTACAGGTGCAGTAATCTGTGAGCTGCTCTGACAGCTGGTGCTTAAAGCTAGTGAGGGAGATAAGTGTTTCCATTTTCATAGATGTTTGTAGTTCGTTCCAGTCATTGGCAGCAGAGAACTGGAAGGAGAGGCGGCCAAAGAAAGAATTGGTTTTGGGGGTGACCAGAGAGATATATCTGCTGGAGCGCGTGCTACAGGTGGGTGATGCTATGGTGACCAGTGAGCTGAGATAAGGGGGGACTTTACCTAGCAGGGTCTTGTAGATGACATGGAGCCAGTGGGTTTGGCGACGAGTATGAAGTGAGGGCCAGCCAACGAGAGCGTACAGGTCGCAATGGTGGGTAGTATATGGGGCTTTAGTGACAAGACGGATGGCACTGTGATAGACTGAATCCAATTTGTTGAGTAGGGTATTCGAGGCTATTTTGTAAATGACATTGCCGAAGTCGAGGATTGGTAGGATGGTCAGTTTTACAAGAGTATGTTTGGCAGCATGAGTGAAGGATGCTTTGTTGCGAAATAGGAAGCCAATTCTAGATTTAACTTTGGATTGGAGATGTTTGATGTGGGTCTGGAAGGAGAGTTTACAGTCTAACCAGACACCTAGGTATTTGTAGTTGTCCACGTATTCTAAGTCAGAGCCGTCCAGAGTAGTGATGTTGGACAGGCGGGCAGGTGCAGGCAGCGATCGGTTGAAGAGCACACATTTAGTTGTACTTGTATTTAAGAGCAATTGGAGGCCACGGAAGGAGAGTTGTATGGCATTGAAGCTTGCCTGGAGTGTTGTTAACACAGTGTCCAAAGAAGGGCCAGAAGTATACAGAATGGTGTCGTCTGCGTAGAGGTGGATCAGAGACTCACCAGCAGCAAGAGCGACATCATTGATGTATACAGAGAAGAGAGTCGGTCCAAGAATTGAACCCTGTGGCACCCCCATAGGGACTACCAGAGGTCCGGACAGCAGACCCTCCGATTTGACACACTGAATTCTATCAGAGAAGTAGTTGGTGAACCAGTTTATGCAACATTTCCAACAACAACCTGGGGTAGCGGTGCACTGGTGTATATTGGAGTATTGGGGAATTGGCCTACACCCCAAAAGCTGTACAGTAGCTAAAATGTGGGTTTGGCTTTGTCCTTGGCTCAACCTGCCCCAAAACGGGTATACATTTGCATGCATTAGCGATCTACCGTGGTCTGCCCGCCCCCGCCACACAGCCAAGCCTGATTAATGATCTATGTGTGCCACCACCTCTCTAAGCCTCTCAGCACAGCTAGCTCAAAGCACAGTCACACACACACACACACACACACACACAGACAGACAGACACATACACACACACACCAATCCACCCACTCCTCCCACTCTTGCTCCTGCACCTGCTCCATCAATGCCCAGGGCTGCATTATTTCACATGTAATCATAAGCTTTCTTAAAGACATCTTCACTCAACAGCTGTGGTGTTATCCAAGGGTTCTCCCAGACACCAAACGGCTGTAGTTTTCAGTTTACTCTGGTTCTGAAGACTGAATTGATGAGTGATGTAACACAACAAAGAGCCTATGCTATTTCAAAGATTACCAAGTGTACACATGCCAATCATTATTTTGTCCGAAATGGCATTGCAAATAGCATAGAAGCTATTCTGAGGTCTTTATTTGCTATGGTCTAGTACTCCTCTAATTAGTTTCAATATGATATACTGACAAACATCATCCTCGGTGTACATGTTCTATCTTCTAGCTGACTGGAGATGGACATCAGTCACATAAAAATAACATTCACATCCTGAAGCAACAATCAGATACACCATCAGCCTACAGTGCATAATTTACAGTACATCTAAGCTACATACGTTAGCCTAATGTCAGAGAAGAGGTGATGAATATTCCCTCCATTGAAAACATTAGCAGAATAAACAGCAGAGATCAGAGAGGGGCTGGTGTTATGTTGTGTATGTGTAGTAGCCAGATGGATTGGTTGCTAAATCCAGACAAATTGTGAGTTTGTCGGCCATTTGGAACGAGTGTTCGCAGTGAGCCCCCGTGCACACACAACCAGCCCTGTTGCGTTTATTAGCTATTTGACATTCAGACAGGGGCGGAGGAGAGGGGAGAGGGATGGAGGGAGGGAGGGATAAAGGGAGGCGGGGGAGAGAGGGGTAGCCTTTGAAACCCCCAGACTCTCACTGCATGTGCTAGCTGCCATTGGTGGAACGGTCTCTGTGTTCCTGATAAAGATTTCATAGTCTGCAGATGGCTCCCGAGTGGCACAGCATCTAAGTCACTGCATCTCAGTGTAAAAAGGTGTCACTACCATCCCTGGTTTGATTCCAGGCTGTATCACATCCAGCTGTGATTGGGAGTCCCATAGGGCGGCGCACAGTTGGCTTTGCC
Source organism: Oncorhynchus tshawytscha (assembly GCF_018296145.1). Taxonomy (NCBI): domain Eukaryota; kingdom Metazoa; phylum Chordata; class Actinopteri; order Salmoniformes; family Salmonidae; genus Oncorhynchus; species Oncorhynchus tshawytscha. The sequence continues at coordinate 80,989 of NW_024608884.1, forward strand.
CCGGGTAGGCCGTCATATAAGAATTTGTTCTTAACTGACTTGCCTCGTTAAATAAAAAAATCAAAACATGGAGAGAGGATGCCTCTGTTCTGCTCCCCTCGCTATCTTTCATTCTCCTCTGTCTCTAGGTCTCACTCTCTCTCTCTCCCTCACACTCTGTCTCCCCTCCCTCCCTCTCTCCCTTGAGCCTTAGTGCGCCTGCCTGTTCAAATAGGAATCCCCACCCCCCTTTCAAAACGAGGGCAGGTTCATTTCTGGTGATTCACGAATGGAGAGAGAGCCAGAAGATGTGCTTTGAAAAGGGGCAGTTTCTTTAATATATTTCTTGTCAGCCATCCCCATGTTTTCTGTGCCATTGGGATAGTAAAGGAATGTCTTTCAGTTTTATCATCATTTGTGTGGCACTCAATTCTCACTGGATTTGGCAGGTCTACTTTCACACTGAGATTAATGTGATCTCTATCACTCTCCTCTGTGGTTATAGATCATGCCATGAACTGCAGTAGGTCTTGTGAAGTGTGTGTGTGAGAGAGAGAGCGAGAGAGAGAGAGAGAGAGAGTTTGTCTCTATGTGTGTATTTGTGTGGCTATGCATCTATTTGTGTATGCATGGATGTGTGTCTGTGTGTGGGCGGGGGGGCGGCGGGGGGGCTGCTACGGAGCGCAAGCAAAATAGACGGATGTTTGTCTGTTCTTTTAGTGTGTGTTGACACCATCTTCAAACCTGCAACGGACCGGAGAACAACATGCAGTATAAGCGACCTGAGGACTTCATTGATTTTAGAGTGAGTTATATACAGTAGGTCCCCACTTTCTCAACTAATCATCAAAAATGGCTACCGGCCAAGATGAAAGACCTCCCCACCTTTCCTCCTCCTCCTAGCAGCACCACAGGGGTTATTCCATCTTTCTCTCGTCAAACTCTTTTCATCTCAGTGGGACTACACCTGAACCCATTGACATTAATGCAAATCATTTCCGATGTGTAATGCTCTGTTAATGTGTCTAATGTCTTGTGTGCATAATTCATCAGATCACATGGCGGAAGTGAATGAGACACAGCTCTACGTCTTGCCTGCTCAAACGTTCCATCTACGTCGAAGCAGATCGCATGCAGCCCCGTGGAGCGACCTAATCGCTAGCTTTTACACCGATTCAATGCAAAGACAGTCACTATGGCAACACATCAGTCCTGCATGCAGAGTCTATCCGGGCACCCTTGCGCTGCTCCTAGACAAGGTATAGGGTCGCTGTAAGCTTTGTGATATGTTTGCCTTTCCATAGCTTAGTGGCAGTTGGGAGAGAGGCAACTCATTTCCTAGACTTGTCTCGATGCTATTGCTTCTTCATTTGGGAGTTATGAAACCATTCAAGGCTTTAAATGGGTTTCAATGAGGTGTGTTGAAGTTGAAGATTGGTATAGAGATACTCCTAAAAGGCACAGCCATGTGTTCTAATTGTGGCTTACTTGGGACAAGATGCTTCCTCTGTATTGTGAGTGAGTGAGTGAGTGAGTGAGTGAGTGAGTGAGTGAGTGAGTGAGTGTGTGAGTGAGTGAATTAGTGATGGGCATTCCGGCTCTTTTCAGTGAGCCGGCTCGTTCGGCTCAGCTCACCAAAAAGAGACGGCTCTTTTGGCTCCCAAACGGCTCTTTAAAAAAAACATGTTTTGTATTTTTTCAAGTCAAACAGTTTGCGATAGTTTGACTATGATTGGTGTTAAAACAATTCTAATTAAATTATTACATAAAATCATACTCTACCTTAACCACAATGTATTTAAAAATGCATTTTTTTTTTTTTTTACCTTTATTGAACTAGGCAAGTCAGTTGTAGTGTCTTTACACTTAGTACTTATTTATATAATAAGAAAGACTCTGAATACAAGCAATTGAACTGGAGCTTCACATTCACTCAAATGAGTTAGTACCAGAATAACATAGAACAACACTGTGGATGACCAAGGGTGCTCCATCCTTAAAGGGGACATCAGTAATTAACAGAACATAACATTCCTTCTCTTTTACAATCAGAGTTACTTTTACCAAACCACAACTGAAACATTTCCCAGAACCTGTTGTAGTTATTTTGCATCTTTTAATTTGAACTTGAACAGTTAGTTTTTGTTTGTTTGTTTATAAGTCCAGTCTGTCTGGTGGACGGTGCATTCGTTCTGGGTAGCGCCTCGGATTGTCTGGAGGCTCCTGAACATCCACAGTGTGTGTCTGGTGGACGGTGCATTCGTTCTGGGTAGGGCCTCGGATTGTCTGGAGGCTCCTGAACATCCTCAGTGTGTGTCTGGTGGACGGTGCATTCGTTCTGGGTAGGGCCTCGGATTGTCTGGAGGCTCCTGAACATCCTCAGTGTGTGTCTGGTGGACGGTGCCTTCGTTCTGGGTAGGGCCTCTGATTGTCTGGAGGCTCCTGAACATCCTCAGTGTGTGCTGTTCCGGTGCCTGCTATAGCAGCACCTCTGGGTCAACAGGGCCTCTGATTGTCTGGAGGCTCCTGAACATCCTCAGTGTGTGTCTGGTGGACGGTGCATTCGTTCTGGGTAGGGCCTCTTCAGTTCCCTGTGTGTCAGATTGTCTGGAGGCTGCCCTGAACATCCTCAGTGTGTGTCTGGTGGACGGTGCATTCGTTCTGTGTAGGGCCTCAGGATTGTCTGGAGGCTCCTGAACATCCTCAGTGTGTGTCTGGTGGATCTCCCGGTGCCTTCGTTCTACAGTTCCCTGTGTGTCAGGGCCTCAGATTGTCTGGAGGCTCCTGAACATCCTCAGTGTGTGCCTGTTCCATCTACTAGCTTCTACAGTTCCCTGTGTGTCACTCTCAGCACCTTGCCTGTTCTCTCTACTGCCCCACTGTCCTTTCAGTTCCCTGTGTCACTCTCAGGGCTCCCTGTGCCTGTTCTTCTACTGACCCACCGTCCTCTTCAGTTCCCTGTGTGTCACTCTCAGGATCTCCCTGTGCCTGTTCTCTCTACTGCCCCACCGTCCTCTTCAGTTCCCTGTGTGTCACTCTCAGGATCTCTCTGTGCCTGTTCTCTCCACTGCCCCACCGTCCTCTTCAGTTCCCTGTGTGTCACTCTCAGGATCTCCCTGTGCCTGTTCTCTCTACTGCCCCACCGTCCTCTACAGTTCCCTGTGTGTCACTCTCAGGAGCTCCCTGTGCCTGTTCTCTCTACTGCCCCACCGTCCTCTACAGTTCCCTGTGTGTCACTCTCAGGATCTCCCTGTGCCTGTTCTCTCTACTGCCCCACCGTCCTCTACAGTTCCCTGTGTGTCACTCTCAGGATCTCTCTGTGCCTGTTCTCTCTACTGCCCCACCGTCCTCTACAGTTCCCTGTGTGTCACTCTCAGGATCTCCCTGTGCCTGTTCTCTGTCGAATGTTGTGCTGTTTTCCATGGAATGCATTTGGTTAATGTGACGCCGCCACATTATGTCTGGGCTCACTTGAACCTGGTAAGTTCTGGGTCCCGTTTGTGTATGTACGGTCCCTCTTGTCTATTTCCCTCCCCTTCTGTAGTCTCGCACCATCACTTCCTGTCCTGTTTGGAGATGGCGCTCCCGGCCACCGGAGAGCATCTTGGCTTGTTTGTTCAGCACTTCATTACGCCTGTTTGGCTTCATGATGTCCAGCTGTGTGCGGAGAGGCCTCCCGAACATCAGTGCGGCTGGGCTTTCATTTGTCGTGGCATGTGGGGTGTTTCGGTAGGAGGCCAGGAACTTGGCCAGTTTTGTTTGCAAAGTCCCTTCGTCTCGTTTTGCTGCACGGAGTCCTTGCTTTAGGGTTTGCACAAATCGTTCTGCTAGCCCATTGGTGGCAGGGTGGTACTGAGCTGAGGTTGAGTGTTTGATTCCATTTACTGACATGAATCTTGTAAACTCGTCACTTACAAAAGCTTGCGCGTTGTCACTTACCAGCTGCAGCGGCAAACCGAAGCGTGCAAATGTTGTTCTGAGACACTCTATCGTCTGAGCTGAGGTGGAGGAGTCAGTGCAAAACACCTCTGGCCATTTGGAATGGGCATCAACTATAACCAGAAACATGTGCTTTTCAAAGGGACCAGCGTAGTCCACATGAATTCTCTGCCGTGGCTCTGCGGGCCATTCCCATAGGTGGACTGGGACAGGAGCAGGCATGTGAAGGGTTTCCAAACATCCGCTACAGTTCTTCGCCATATTTTGATCCAGACCGGGCCACCAGAAGTGGCTCCTTGCGAGCAGCTTCATTTTGACAATTCCAACATGACCTTCATGTAGTTGCTGCAAGACTAGATGTTGGCATTTCTGGGGTATCATGACTCTCATTCCCCACATCAAACATCCTTGGTACGTTGTAATTGAGTTTCTCCGCTGGAAATACAGAGTCAGCTCCTGACATGGTGTAGGTGTAAACTTTTGAAAAGGTCACATCTTTCCTTGTCTCCTGTTTGATAACTGTGCTTGTGACCGGTAGTGCCTCGAGCTGAGCGGTATAGAACATGTCCACTGCATCCACCCTCCTTTGTCTTTCTCTTGTACACGGCAGTCTGGATAATCCATCTGCATTTGTGTGGAGGGATGACGGCTTAATCTCAATGTCATACATATGACTGGCAAGGAACAGGGCGTATCGCTGTAACCTGGCTGCTGTCATCGCCGGAATGCCTTTCTTTGGACTGAAAATGGAAAGCAACGGCTGGTGATCTGTAACCAGTGTGAAACGCTTCCCATATAGGTATGGGTGGAATTTCTTGCCGCCCCACACTAGTGCCAGTGCTCCTTTGTCGATTTGTGAGTAGTTTCTCTCTGCATCATTCAATGTTCGTGACGCGAATTCAACTGGCCTCTCTGACCCATCTTTCAGTGTGTGTGAAAGGACTGCCCCTAATCCATAAGGGGACGCATCACAAGCCAACTTCACTGGCATTTCAGGGTCGTAATGCATCAGGACCTGTTCAGATGTTATGAGCCGTTTTGCCTCCAGAAATGCATTTTCACACTGCTCTGTCCACCGCCATGTCCTATTCTTTTCCAGGAGCTGATTTAGAGGCTGGAGTACTGCTGAAAGGTTTGGGAGGAATCTTCTGTAGTAATTGATCAGTCCCGTGAAAGATCTCACTTCTGTGATATTTTGTGGTCGTGGTGCCTGTACCACTGCCTCGATTTTGTCCTGTGTTTTGTACAATCCAATGCAGTCAATTTCATGTCCACAGAAGACAATCTTGTCTTTGAAGAACTCACACTTCTGTAAGTTTGCCTGTAGACCATACTCTTTCAGTCTTTTCAGGACCTCTTCCAGGTTAGCCAGGTGCTCTTTGTCGGTGCGTCCTGTTGTGATCATGTCATCCAGGATACACTGGGATCCTGGGATTCCTTGCAAAATCTGGTCAATAGTTCGTTGCCAAATGGCTGGAGCTGATGCAATGCCAAAAACCAGGCGGTTATACCTGTATAGACCTTTGTGTGTGTTTATTGTCAGGTACTGTTTGGAGCTCTTTTCAACCGGTAGCTGCAGGTAAGCCTGTTTCAGATCGATTTTACTGAAGTGTTTCCCACCAGCTAGTGCAGCAAAGATGTCATCCAGACGTGGTAGGGGGTGTTGGTCCACATGCAACATTGAATTCACAGTTACCTTGAAGTCCCCACACAATAGGAACTATGGGTGTGGCCCATTCGCTTCTGTCCACTTTCGTCAGGATCCCTGTATCCTGCAAGCGATCGATTTCCGCTTCCACCTTTGGTCTCAGGGAGTATGGAACAGATCTGGCTTTGCAGAATTTTGGGGTTGCGTCATCGCTTAGTACAAGTTTTGCTGTGAAGCCTTTTACTGTTCCAATCTGATCACTGAAAACTGTGTTGTATTTCTTCCGCAAGTGTTCCAGTGTTTGGTCTGTGCCTTTCTCTTTGGACTGGAACGTGTGGAGCATTTTCAAGTCACACCAGTTCAGCTTTATTTTTGAAAGCCATTCCCTGCCAAATAATGGGGGGCCAGTTCCAGGCACCACATACACCTGTAACTGCTGTGTTTGCCCCCCATAACGCACTCTGACCTGCAACGCCCCCTTTGGGCTCAATCTCTCTCCTGAGTAGGTCTTCAGCAACACATTTGTGTTCTTCAGCTTGATAGCCTTAAAGTGCTCCTTGTAGACGGTAGTGAAAATTATAGACACTGCAGATCCTGTGTCCAGCTCCATTTTGAGGGGTTTGCCTTCGATATCTGGTGTCACCTATATTATGCTACTGCTGGGAGAAGTCACTGTGTTTAACTCCATTGTACCAATTAATCGTTCATCTGAATCAATGCCACTGTTCTCTGTTAGTGCCCTTTAAACCCTTTAATTTTCTCAGTTTTCCTTTTGTGACTGAATTTTGCTTTGCATGCTCTTTGAATGTTCCCCCTTCTACTGCATTTGTGACAAATTTCATCTTTGAAACGACAGTCCTCTGCTCTGTGACACCTGTTGCATTTTTTGGCGACATGGGGGCGCTGTCGGCTGCGTGAAAACTTGTGCAGGGAAATTTGTGACAGGTCAGTACTTCTTTTACTTTGCAACTCAAATACATCTTTAGTCGCGATTTCCATAGCCACAGCAATTTCAACCGCCTTTGCAAACGTGAGCTCTGATTCTGTGAGCAAACATTTTTTGAATGTGTTCATGTTTCAGTCCACAAACAAATCTATCCCTTAATGTGTCATTTAGGTTCTCTCCAAACTGGCAATGTTCAGACAGTTTCTTCAACTCTGCTACATATGTAGTAACACCCTCCCCCTCATTCTGATCTCTCTTGTGGAAACGAAAACGTTCCCCGATGAGGAGTGGTTTAGGTGATCGGTGATTTTGCAATATCTCCACAATCTCTGTGAACGTTTTATTTGAGGGCTTCAGAGGGGCAGTCAGATCTCTTAGCAAGCTGTAAGTTTTTGGGCCCATTAAACTCAACAACGCTGGTGCTCTCTTGTTATCAGCAATGTCGTTTGCAATGAAGTACTGTTCCAGTCGTTCAATGTAAGTTGCCCAGTTTCCTTGCGTGTCATCAAACACATCTATTTCCCCGATGCTAGCCATTCTCTCCGGCTCCACGGGTCTTTGATCTGCCGACCTCGTTCTCGTCAGCTCTCCCCTCGTCTTCACTGCTTGCTAGCTGTTGTGCTACAGGGTCAAAATCCTCCTCTCTTCCTACGAGCTCCATCTGTATTCGTGATGCACACTGCAGGTAATCATCCTCGTCGCCATTGTAGTGTCTTAACACTTAGTACTTATGTATATAATGAGAAAGACTCTGAATACAAGCAATTGAACTGGAGCTTCACGTTTACTCAAACGAGTTAGTACCAGAATAACATAGAACAACACTGCGCATGACCAAGGGTGCTCCATCCTTAAAGGGGACATCAGTAATTAACAGAACAACA
>NW_024608885.1:0-47500 GCF_018296145.1 Oncorhynchus tshawytscha
AGGCTGGTCTAAGTTGGTCTAGTTGTTTCTGTAGGTGACGACTACATGTCATAACGTGACAGGAATGTTTTAGTTGACATTGGAACAGTTTTTGTAGAACAATTCAGTGTATAAACATCTTATTTTATTTAAATTCTCAAATTCCTCTGCTTTCGTTTATTACCTATTCGGCTGACCTGAGAGACAGAGCTAAATCTGTCCAATCAGGTTTTTAAAGAGGAATTACCCACAAGGCTTCTTCATGTTGACACATCTCTGTCTCTCCTCCACAATACACTCACTGCTTTGTCAACTCTCCAAAGAGTCATGATACCCTCCCACAAATTAAAAACCATCATGGAGCTGGGAGGTCTTTTGTGGAGCATTGTCTCTTAGTTTGATGTTTGGTCATCAGGAAGAGGAGCTGCTTCTGGGTAATAATATACTCCAAATAAAGAATAGCATGTGAAAGGGACAACAGCAATAAGAGAACAATGGGTCAGAATGGCAGGTGTTTAACAGCCTGGAGAGGAGGGATGGTTTACGGCTTCGTCTTCAACATCATCTCACCACCACCAGGAGAGGAGGGATGGTTTACGGCTTCGACATCATCTCACCACCACCAGGAGCAGATCCGGCCTTTCAGACACAACTGATTCATTGTATTTTACAGAGCTTTGAGCGCAGGTTAGAGAACAGAGTTTTAACACTCCAATTAGTCAATGTCTCTCTTAGGGTTTCTATCTCAAGTTGATACATTAAGCTACCATGACCAATCTGCCCTAGGTGGGAGAAACCATGACCAATCTGCCCCAAGTGGGAGCTCATAGATTTGAAAGCACTCTGGTTAAACTTACAAAACAATACCACCAAGCATAATGAAGTCAGACTAATGTAGTCAGGAGACAATACCACCAAGCATAATGTAGTCAGGAGACAATACCACCAAGCATACTGTAGTAAGGAGACAATACCACCAAGCATAATGTAGTCAGGAGACAATACCAACAAGCATACTGTAGTAAGGAGAGACAATACCACCAAGCATAATGTAGTCAGGAGACAATACCACCAAGCATAATGTAGTCAGGAGACAATACACCAAGCATAATGTAGTCAGGTGATAATACCACCAAGCATACTGTAGTAAGGAGAGACAATACCACCAAGCATAATGAAGTCAGACTAATGTAGTCAGGAGAGACAATACCACTAATGTAGTCAGGAGAGACAATACCACCAAGCATACTGTAGTAAGGAGAGACAATACCACCAAGCATAATGTAGTCAGGAGACAATACCACCAAACATAATGTAGTCAGAAGACAATACCACCAAGCATACTGTAGTAAGGAGAGACAATACCACCAAACATAATGTAGTCAGGAAGACAATACCACCAAACATAATGTAGTCAGAAGACAATACCACCAAGCATACTGTAGTAAGGAGAGACAATACCACCAAACATAATGTAGTCAGAAGACAATACCACCAAACATAATGTAGTCAGAAGACAATACCACCAAACATAATGTAGTCAGAAGACAATACCACCAAACATAATGTAGTCAGAAGACAATACCACCAAACATAATGTAGTTAGAAGACAATACCACCAAACATAATGTAGTCAGAAGACAATACCACCAAGCATACTGTAGTCAGGAGACAATACCACCAAGCATAATGTAGTCAGAAGACAATACCACCAAACATAATGTAGTCAGGTGATAATACCAACAAACATAATGTAGTCAGGAGACAATACCACCAAACATAATGTAGTCAGGAAATGTAGTCAGGAGACAATACCACCAAACATAATGAAGTCAGGAGACAAAACCACCAAACATAATGTAAAAGAGTAAATAAAAACAATACAAGTGGGCTATTTACAGATGGACTATGTACAGCTGCAGAGACGGTAAGCTGCTCAGATAGCTGATGCTTGAAGTTAGTGAGGAGATATTAGTCTGCAACTTCAACAATTTTTAATGTAGTCAGGTCCAGTAATGGCAGCAAAGAGAACTGGAAGGACAATAAGGCAAGCATAAAAGTGGGTGTTGGCTTTGGGGATGACCAAATATAATGCTGGAAACGTGCTACAGCACTAAAAACAATATGGGGATGAGGTAGTGGGCTATTTACAGATGGACTATGTACAGGACTATTAAAGACAGCTCTAGATCAGCTAGTACAGGACAATTAAAGACAGCTCTATATCAGTATTAGTACAGGACTATTAAAGACAGCTCTATATCGGTCCCCAGTCACAGGACTATTAAAGACAACTGGAAGGAAGTACAGGACTATTAAAGACAGCTCTATATCGGTCCCCTAGTACAGGACTATTAAAGACAGCTCTATATCAGTCCTCTAGTACAGGACTATTAAAGACAGCTCTATATGGTCCCCTAGTACAGGACTATTAAAGACAGCTCTATATTGGTCCCCTAGTACAGGACTATTAAAGACAGCTCTATACCAGTCCCTAGTACAGGACTATTAAAGACCCAAAGACAGCTCTATATCAGTCCCCTAGTACAGGACTATTAAAGACAGCTCTATACCAGTCCCCTAGTACAGGACTATTAAAGACCCAGCAAGACAGCTCAGTATCGGTCCCCTAGTACAGGACTATTAAAGACCCAGCACTGCAGACAGCTCTATATCAGTCCTCTAGTACAGGACTATTAAAGACAGCTCTATATCGGTCCCCTAGTACAGGACTATTAAAGACAGCTCTATATTGGTCCCCTAGTACAGGACTATTAAAGACAGCTCTATACCAGTCCCCTAGTACAGGACTATTAAAGACCCAGCACTGCAGACAGCTCTATATCAGTCCCCTAGTACAGGACTATTAAAGACAGCTCTATACCAGTCCCCTAGTACAGGACTATTAAAGACCCAGCACTGCAGACAGCTCAGTATCAGTCCCCTAGTACAGGACTATTAAAGACCCAGCACTGCAGACAGCTCTATATCAGTCCCCTAGTACAGGACTATTAAAGACAGCTCTATATCAGTCCCTAGTACAGGACTATTAAAGACAGCTCTAGGATTCAGTCCTCTAGTACAGGACTATTAAAGACAGCTCTATATCGGTCCCCTAGTACAGGACTATTAAAGACCCAGCACTGCAGACAGCTCTATATCAGTCCCCTAGTACAGGACTATTAAAGACAGCTCTATATTGGTCCCCTAGTACAGGACTATTAAAGACAGCTCTATACCAGTCCCCTAGTACAGGACTATTAAAGACCCAGCACTGCAGACAGCTCTATATCAGTCCCCTAGTACAGGACTATTAAAGACAGCTCTATACCAGTCCCCTAGTACAGGACTATTAAAGACCCAGCACTGCAGACAGCTCAGTATCAGTCCCCTAGTACAGGACTATTAAAGACCCAGCACTGCAGACAGCTCTATATCAGTCCCTAGTACAGGACTATTAAAGACCTCATTCGGCCCTGCAGGACAGCTCTATATCAGTCCTCTAGTACAGGACTATTAAAGACAGCTCTATATCAGTCCTCTAGTACAGGACTATTAAAGACCCAGCACTGCAGACAGCTCTAGTATCAGTCCCCTAGTACAGGACTATTAAAGACAGCTCTATATTGGTCCCCAGCAGGACTATTAAAGACAGCTCTATATCAGTCCTCTAGTACAGGACTATTAAAGACCCAGCACTGCAGACAGCTCTATATTGGTCCCCTAGTACAGGACTATTAAAGACAGCTCTATACCAGTCCCCTAGTACAGGACTACTAAAGACCCAGCACTGCAGACAGCTCTATATCAGTCCCCTAGTACAGGACTATTAAAGACAGCTCTATACCAGTCCCCTAGTACAGGACTATTAAAGACCCAGCACTGCAGACAGCTCAGTATCAGTCCCCTAGTACAGGACTATTAAAGACCCATTGCCCTGCAGTGACAGCTCTTTTCCTCAGTACAGGACTATTAAAGACAGCTCTTACCAGTCTTTTAGTTCAGGACTATTAAAGACCCAGCACTGCAGACAGCAGCTCAGTATCAGTCCCCTAGTTCAGGACTATTGGACCCAGCACTGCAGACAGCTCTATATCAGTCTGTACAGGACTCATTAAAGACCCAGTTCTGCAGACAGCTCAGTATCAGTCCCTAGTACAGGTTCATTCTAAAGACCCAGCACTGCAGACAGCTCTCAGTTCATTCAGGACTTTTGGCTCTATACCAGTCCCCTAGTACAGGACTATTAAAGACCCAGCACTGCAGACTGGCTCAGTATCAGTCCCCTAGTTCAGGACTATTAAAGACCCATTGCCCTGCTTTAGTGAAATGTTTTTGCAGAAATATATTGAGATGACTATTTCTTCATTTTATTCTTTTCAGGGGATTACTGGTTCATCCTCAGTGGTTCTTCCTGGGTCTATGGATTCATTCCACGTACTGCTATGGATCTCTGTGGCTCATTCTGGTTCTGTTGGGTCTCTGTGGTTCATTCTAGTTCTGTTGGATTTCTGGTTCATTTTGGTTCTTTTGGGTCTCTGGTTCATTCTGGTTCTTTTGGATCTCAGTGGCTCATTCTGGTTCGGTTGGGTCTCTGGTTCATTCGGGTTCTTTTTGGTCTCTCTGGTTCATTCTGGTTCTTTTGGGTCTCTGGTTTATTCTGGTTCTGTTGGGTCTCTGGTTCAATCTGGTTCTGTTGGGTCTCTGTGGTTCATTCCTGTTGGGTCTCTGTGGTTCATTCCGGTTCTGTTGGGTCTCTGTGGTTCATTCTGGTTCTGTTGGATTTCTGGTTCATTCTGGTTCTGTTGGGTCTCTGTGGTTCATTCCAGTACTGTTGCGTCTCTGTTGTTCATTCCGGTTCTGTTGGGTCGCTGTGGTTCATTCTGGTTCTGTTGGGTCTCTGGTTCATTCTGGTTCTGTTGGGTCTCTGGTTCATTCTGGTTCTGTTGGGTCTCTCTGGTTCATTCTGGTTCTGTTGGGTCTCTCTGGTTCATTCTTGTTCTTTTTGGTCTCTCTGGTTCATTCTGGTTCTTTTGGGTCTCTGGTTTATTCTGGTTCTGTTGGGTCTCTGGTTCAATCTGGTTCTTTTGGGTCTCTGGTTTATTCTGGTTCTGTTGGGTCTCTGGTTCAATCTGGTTCTGTTGGGTCTCTGTGGTTCATTCTGGTTCTTTTGGATTTCTGGTTCATTCTGGTTCTGTTGGGTCTCTGTGGTTCATTCCAGTACTGTTGCGTCTCTGTTGTTCATTCCGGTTCTGTTGGGTCGCTGTGGTTCATTCTGGTTCTGTTGGGTCTCTGGTTCATTCTGGTTCTGTTAGGTCTCTGGTTCATTCTGGTTCTGTTGGGTCTCTCTGGTTCATTCTGGTTCTGTTGGGTCTCTCTGGTTCATTCTGGTTCTTTTTGGTCTCTCTGGTTCATTCTGGTTCTTTTGGGTCTCTGGTTTATTCTGGTTCTGTTGGGTCTCTGGTTCAATCTGGTTCTGTTGGGTCTCTGTGGTTCATTCTGGTTCTGTTGGGTCTCTGTGGTTCATTCTGGTTCTTTTGGATTTCTGGTTCATTCTGGTTCTGTTGGGTCTCTGTGGTTCATTCCAGTACTGTTGCGTCTCTGTTGTTCATTCCGGTTCTGTTGGGTCGCTGTGGTTCATTCTGGTTCTGTTGGGTCTCTGGTTCATTCTGGTTCTGTTGGGTCTCTGGTTCATTCTGGTTCTGTTGGGTCTCTCTGGTTCATTCTGGTTCTGTTGGGTCTCTCTGGTTCATTCTGGTTCTGTTGGGTCTCTGGTTCAATCTGGTTCTGTTTGGTCGCTGTGGTTCATTCTGGTTCTGTTGGGTCTCTGGTTCATTCTGGTTCTGTTGGGTCTCTGGTTCATTCTGGTTCTGTTGGGTCTCTGTGGTTCATTCTGGTTCTGTTGGGTCTCTGTGGTTCATTCTGGTTCTGTTGGGTCTCTCTGGTTCATTCCGGTACTGTTAGGTCTCTGTGGTTCATTCTGGTTCTGTTGGGTCTCTGTGGTTCATTCCGGTTCTGTTGGGTCTCTGTGGTTCATTCTGGTACTGTTGCGTCTCTGTGGTTGATTCCGGTACTGTTGCGTCTCTGTAGTTCATTCTGTTTCTGTTGGGTCTCTGTGGTTCATTCTGGTACTGTTGCGTCTCTGTGGTTGATTCCGGTACTGTTGGGTCTCTGTGCTGCTGAAGAGACTAAGCAGTCATCTTCACAGCGAGGGAGTTAGTGGGATTTCATTGATGTTATCTACACTCTGAGAGACAGCATCACACTGTGACCAGCTCCATGAGAAGTTAAGCCATGCACCAATGACAAAAAAACACTCTTCAGTTAAATATGGAGAGACTGATACATTCTGAGTGTCACAAATGTGCCTCTAACTGTGTGATGATATGAGGAGTTCAGCAATACATCTGGTATATTCCAAGCCTGAGAATGAACCAGAGCCTATGTGAAAAAGATACTGTCACGTGAACCTCTCTGAAAGGGTTCGTTGAATTTCCACTGTTCAGGAATAAATGTCTTACATTAGAAGTGGTCTAGAAATCTGTAGTGACTGCACATATTATATGCAAAGTACTGAATACATTTTGAAATGTCTTAAATGTGTATATAAAATACCTATGCAAATTATATAGTAAGTAACATTATTTAAAATGCAGATAAAGAGTATTCCACATTATAACCGCTAAGAGTATTCCACATTATCACCACTAAGAGTATTCCACATTAAAACCACTATTAGTATTCCACAGTATAACCACTAATAGTATTCCACATTGTAACCACTAAGAGTATTCCACATTATAACCACTAAGAGTATTCCACATTATAACTACTAAGAGTATTCCACATTATAACCACTATTAGTATTCCACATTAAAACCACTATTAGTATTCCACAGTATAACCACTAATAGTATTCCACATTATAACCACTAAGAGTATTCCACATTATAACCACTAAGAGTATTCCACATTGTAACCACTAAGAGTATTCCACATTATAACCACTAAGAGTATTCCACATTGTAACCACTAAGAGTATCCCACATTATAAACACCAAGAGTATCCCACATTGTAACCACTAAGAGTATTCCACATTATAACCACTAAGAGTATTCCACTCAATAAACACCAAGAGTATCCCACATTGTAACCACTAAGAGTATTCCACATTATAACCACCAAGAGTATTCCACATTAAAACCACTATTAGTATTCCACAGTATAACCACTAATAGTATTCCACATTGTAACCACTAAGAGTATTCCACATTGTAACCACTAAGAGTATCCCACATTATAAACACCAAGAGTATCCCACATTGTAACCACTAAGAGTATCCCGCATTGTAACCACTAAGAGTATTCCACTTTATAAACACCAAGAGTATCCCACATTGTAACCATTTCTTCTTTTGACCAGTCAGTGTATTTAGATTTCTCTATATAGGAAGAACAATATCTTCAACTCTAGCTGCACCGGCCACAGGGTCTCTCTCTCTGCTGAGGTTCCTGTTCTGTCATCAGAAGTCTGTTTATCTGGATGTCAAAAGCCTTCTGCTCATTTTGAACCATTCAGAGATGATAGGTTAGTGAATAAAAACATTGCCTTCAGCAAATATGAAAGGAGAAACAGAAAAGACTGCAAGGAAACTGAATAAGACCCATCCTTTGTTTCATTGTCAGGGGCACGCCGAGGTGATTTGAAGAACTTATTTATGCACTGTAAGCAGAACAATAGAGAGAAATGATTAAATACAGACTCTTCAAGCTGTAGACATCTCATTGTGGAGGGCCCAGGCTTGCCACTGGGCTGCCGTGATAAAAGCAGTATGAGCTGATAGCTGATACAATTTGCTAGGCGATTTGAAGGGGGAGTGTGGTGGTGGTGGGGGACGGCTCTGGCTGAGCCTAGCGCTGACAGGCTGTAAGAGCTATAATAAAATCATTAGAATGTAAATGCTTTATTGCAAAATAAGAGCCTCAAGCTAGGGTGACATTATCTACTGCCACCGAATGAAAGGACCGATTAGCATTCCCTGATTCAATGATAGAGACTTATCTTTATTAAAATTTGTCAAATGGAGTCTTCATTTTCCGTGATTGAGTTTTAAGCAGATGTAATATCAGGTGCAGTGTGAGAGGAGGAGTGGAGGCCCAGGAGATCATTAGTTTACACAGTTCTTCTCTACATATGTTTCATAACCAACAAATTGGATTTCTGATTTAACGTGTGTCACTATCTAATACATTTTGAATAAAAATATGGGTGAGTTTACAAAATAATTATTGAAAGTGTACACCTCCTTAACATGTGTCTCATAAATGTGGAATTTGATTTGTTTGAATATGTGAATCGCTGTGTGCCTAATTATTGTTGCACAATATGAAGGTTAGTATTTGACTTGATTTAAACGTTCATATTCCTGATAGAAATAGTCAGAGCCAAGTATTAAGCCGATTCAGACAAGAGATATATATCATATGGGTTAGGGTTAGTATTGAGACAGGATATAGATATCATATGGGTTAGGGTTAGTATTGAGACAGGATATAGATATCATAGGGGTTAGGGTTAGTATTGAGACAGGATATAGATATCATAGGGGTTAGGGTTAGTATTGAGACAGGATATAGATATCATATGGGTTAGGGTTAGTATTGAGACAGGATATAGATATCATAGGGGTTAGGGTTAGTATTGAGACAGGATATAGATATCACTGGGGTTAGGGTTAGTATTGAGACAGGAGATAGATATCATATGGGTTAAGGATAGTATTGAGACAGGATATAGATATCATAGGGGTTAGGGTTAGTATTGAGACAGGATATAGATATCATATGGGTTAGGGTTAGTATTCAGACAGGAGATAGATATCATAGGGGTTAGGGTTAGTATTGAGACAGGATATAGATATCATAGGGGTTAGGGTTAGTATTGAGACAGGATATAGATATCACTGGGGTTAGGGTTAGTATTGAGACAGGAGATAGATATCATATGGGTTAAGGATAGTATTGAGACAGGATATAGATATCATAGGGGTTAGGGTTAGTATTGAGACAGGATATAGATATCATAGGGGTTAGGGTTAGTATTCAGAGGAGCTAGGCTAACAGGGATCCCTCCTGAAGTGGTCTCCCCCTCCCTGGAGAATGGAGTTAGAAGGATGCTTCTGGATGACTTAGTGGATGTTTCGATTGTTGATGTTTTTATTCCCTACCAACCAGCCATGGAGGCACGTCCCTCATCGTGGAAGTCAAAAGCGGCAGCCTTTGGCAATAGGGGCCAATAGGGGCAAATACGAGCAAATAGGGGCCATTAGGAGCCAATAAGGGCCAATAGGAGCCAATAGGAGCCTCCTTGGTGGTGGGAAGCCGGATGGAGACTTCAAAAAGCTTCGCTGCACAGGATCCAGAGGTTCCGGCACCTTCATCCCTGGGGGCTTCCACTTCGAGATGGCTTCCAGAAGAACCTGCTCCTTCGTTCTGTCTCCCTCTCCGGTGACTTCAATGGTGAATGAGGCTTTGTTGGTTGTGGGAGGCTTGAACCGGGCGCCTAGAGATTCTGCCTCTCGCAAGTCCTAGAAGGGTCTCCTGAATCACGTGACACGTAGGATTGGGCGCATTTCCTCTCCCGTCTCGCCGGCTGTTGTTTTAGGCAGCTCTGTGGGGGATCCTACCTCTGGTTCAGATCTTCATAGCTCACCCCCTCACAGGACCGTGAGAGTGTCTGAGACTGGCCCTTTCATCAGCCACCATGGACTCTACGGCTGGCTCGGGTCCATTGGGCCCCACCTCCCATTGGTGCTGCGGCTGGCTCGGGTCCATTGGGCCTCACCTCACCATTGGTCCTGCGGCTGGCTCGGGTCCATTGGGCCCCACCTCCCATTGGTCCTGTAGGGGTCTTCTAAACCACTCAAGGAGGAAAAATGGCCGGACCTCCTCAGTCATTTCACCAGCTGACATCATCAGCAGCACTATGTTGAGAAACATCTTGGTTCCCATTGGCAAAAACTCTTTTGCTTTCCTGGAACACGAGTATAGGACATTACGAGGCTGCTTCCTACTGTTCTACAACAGCTGCTGGGGGCTGATGCTGTCTTTGTCCATGTGGAATCAAATGACATTAGGAGGGCTAGTTCAGAACAGCTCAAAATATAGATTTTAAAGAGCTAATTCTAGCTCTGAAAGATTCCAAAAACTGGCCAATTATTTCAGAACCGGTACCGTCGCTGGGCCACGGCTTTGAAAGTTTCAGGAGGCTACTGGCATTACACACATGGTTAAAAGACTACTGTAGCTCTGTTGGCATGATATTTACTGATAACTTTGACACCTTTTGAAAACAGAAGATGCTCTGCAGCAATGACGGAGTTCATTCAAAATATCTCCTGGAGCCTGTCAGTACATTTCAAGGCTGAGTTGAGACCATGACTTATCAGTGACCCAAGCCCTGCTCAGATAATCCCTACCATTGTGTCGCTGAGTTGTCATAGTGCTGCTGCAAATGTCCATTGTGTCACGTTCGTTGAATGGAGGAGACCAAGGCGCAGCGTAATGTGAATACATGATACTTTTAATAAAGATAGACACGAAACAAACTATACAAAATAACACACCGACCGTGAATCTATGATACAAAAGTGCAAACACAGACAATAACCCACGAAATACCCAAAGAAGATGGCTGCCTAAATATGTTTCCCAATTAGAGACAACGATAAACAGCTGCCTCTAACTGAGAACCAATCTAGGCAACCATAGACATACATAAACACCTAGATAGTAAACGACCCCATAAACCTACAAAAAACCCTAGACAGTACAAAAACACACATACATCACCCATGTCACACCCTGACCTAACCAAAACAATAAAGAAAACAAAGAATACTAAGGTCAGGGCGTGACACATTGTCCCAGACGCATTGGCAATCATAATGTAAGTAACCTAATTTGTCCCTCTATCTCCCCTGAATGCCTCTGTCAAACCTACAGCAAATGTATGCAGTACTCATGTGCCTAAGGACCTGTTAGCACTGAGGTGGTTTGCCTTAATTAAACTAGGGGGCACTATTTTTATTTTTGTAAAAATAACGTTCCCAAAGTAAACCGCCTATTTCTCAGGACCAGATAGTAGAATATGCATATAATGACAGCTTAGGATAGAAAACACTCTGAAGTTTCCAAAACTGTCAAAATATTGTCTGTGAGTATAACAGAACTGATATTGCAGGCAAAAGAAAATCCAATCAGGAAGTGCCTCTTCTTTTGAAACCGTTGTGTTCCTATGCACCCCTATTGGCCATTGAAAAGGATATCAACGAGATTCCTTTTTCTATGTGTTCCCTAAGGTGTCTACAGCATTTTGACGTAGTTTCACGCCTTTATGTTGAAGAATGAGCGTAAACGACTATATTGCGTAAGTGGCCAGCTGAGGGCTCTCAGAGTGATTCTTGCGTAAAAGACAGAGGTAGTCATTTTTCCTCTCACTCCTACTGAAAAGCCAATTGTCCCGGTTGATATATTATCGAATAGATATTTGAAAAACACCTTGAGGATTGATTATAAAAAATGTTTGCCGTGTTTCTGTCGATATTATGGATATCATTTGGAAAACATTTTGGAGTTGTCGTGACCGCTATTTCCGGTGGATTTCTCAACATAACGTGACCAACAAACGAAGGTATTTTGGGAACAAAAATAATCTTTATGGAACAAAAGGAACATTTGCTGTCTAACTGGGAGTCTCGTCAGTGAAAACATCCAAAGATCATCAAAGGTAAACGGTTAATTTGATTGCTTTTCTGATTTTCGTGACCAAGCTTCCTGCTGCTAGCTGGACATAATGCTATGCTAGGCTATCGATAAACTTACACAAACGCTTGTCTTGCTTTGGCTGTAAAGCATAATTTCAAAATCGGAGATGACAGGATGATTAACAAAAGGCTAAGCTGTGTTTCACTATATTTCACTTGTGATTTCATGAATATTAAAACCTCTTGATCCTACTTGAGACGCAGACGTCCCAACTAGAGCTCTGGAAATGCAAATGCGCTACGCTAAACGCTAATAGTATTAGTTAAAACGCAAACGTTCATTAAAATACACATGCTTGGTATTGAAATAAAGCTACACTCGTTGTGAATCCAGGCACCGAGTCAGATTTTTAAAATGCTTTTCGGCGAAAGCATGAGAAGCTATTATCTGATAGCATGTAACACCCCAAAAGACCCGTAGGGGATGTAAACAAAAGAATTAGCATAGTCGGCGCTACACACACCACACAATAAAATATAAAACATTCATTACCTTTGACCATCTTCTTTCTTGGCACTCCTTGATGTCCCATAATCAATACTGGGTCTTTTTTTGGATTAAATCGGTCCATATATAGCCTAGATATCGATCTATGAAGACTGTGTGATAAACGGAAAAAAATAGCGTTTCATAACGTAACGTCTTTTTTTTAAAGTTAAAAAGTCGACGATAAAATTTCGAAATACCTTTCTAATGCAACTTTAGGTATTACTACACGTTAATAAGCTATAAAAATCAACAGGAGGCGATGTAAATTCGATAGCTGGTCGTGTGGAAAAAATGTCCGGAAAAACACAGAGACGATGCATCAAGTTGGTGGTCGGAGGGAATCGGTTCCCTTTGGTCGGATCTACCAAGAATCAAATCAGAATCAAATGAGAAGACTCTATACATCCTGTGGAAGCTGTAGGTACTGCAACCTCGGCCTCATTTAATACGGTTCACCTTTAACAATGGGTTGAAGTGGCGCATGGATATTTTTTTCCATCTCCAGTGATCAGATTTTCCTGCGCTTTTCGATGAAACAGACGTTCTGTTATAGTCACAGCCGTGATTTAAACAGTTTTAGAAACGTCTGAGTGTTTTCTATCCACACATACTAATCATATGCATATACTATATTCCTGGCATGAGTAGCAGGACGCCAAAATGTTGCGCGATTTTTAACAGAATTTTCGAAAAAGTAGGGGGGAGGCTTAAGAGGTTTTAATATTTTCTAGTAATAGTTTTTGACCGTTGCGCTATGCTAATTAGTGCAGTTGATGACAATTCTCCCGGATCCGGTATGGGTAGTTCCAATAGGAAGTCCACTGTGTGCAGATCACCCTGCACTATCAGCTCAAGCATAAATATCACTGTCTAGTCTACCTCTGATAAGACTCCCAGTAAAACAACAAAAACAACAAAGAATCCCGTAAAAGTGCTTGATAAAGCCCACATTAACATATGTAGCCTGAGAAACAAGGTTCATGACATTGATAACTTGCTAGTAACAGATAAGAATCTGTTTAATATATGGACTATCTCTGAAATTCACTTAGATAAAATCTTTTTTAATGATACAGTGGAACCAATACATGATTTCAACATCTTCAGAAGATACAGGAATGCCAATGGTGGAGGTGTTGCCATTTATGTTCAGAGTCATATTCCTGTAAAGAGAAGAGTGGTAAGATCATATGTTAAATAATGTTGCAGTCATATGGCTACAGGTTCATCTGCCTCACCTAAAGTCCAGCCCATTGAAAATGACTGAGGATTATTGCGGATGATATTGACTCTCCTATTGGCCATCTCTTCAATCTAAGCCTACAGGAAAGTGTGTGCCCTCAGGCCTGGAGGGAAGCAAAAGTCAATCCATTACCCAATCATAGTAAAGCACCCTCTACTGATTCAAACAGCCAACCAATCAGCCTGCTACCAACACTTAGTAAACCGTGTACTAGTAATTTGTGTTTGACCAGATACATTGGTATTTTATAGTAAACAAAGCAACAACAGATTTTCAGCACGCTTATAGGGAAGGATATTCAAAATGTACAGCACTTATACAAATGACTGATGATCAGCTGAGAGAAAATTATAATACAAAGATTGTGGGGGCTGTTTTGTTAGACTTCAGTGTGGGTTTTGACATTATTGATCATAATCTGCTGCTGGGAAAACGTATGTGTTATGAATTTAACCCCTGCTATATTGTGGATAAAAAGTTACCTGTCCAAGAGAACACAGAGGGTGTATCTACAACATAATCCAGGTAGAGTCAGGCATTCCCCAGGGCAGCTGTCTATGCCCCTTATTATTTTCAATCTATGAGTGAAGACTGTGTATCTATGCATGCTGATGACTCATGTCTTCCGACTACCATGATATTATTAAAATAGTGAAATCATTTTAAATGCCCATCCCTAATCACTACACACTGCTTAGTGATAACAGTGTTGAAAGACACACCAATGTGGCCAAAGGGTTGAAGTCAGTGTCAAGGTCTAGAGAGACAAGGCTCCCGAGAGGAGCAGCAGTCTGAGGCACTGTATCTGAGCAAGAGGAGTTACTACAGACCCTAGTTCGATTCCAGACTGTAACACAACCGGCAGTGATTGGGAGTCCCATAGGGTGGAGCACAGTTGGCCTGGTTTAGTTCAGATCTTATCTGTCGGAAAGATATCAGTTTGTCTCTGTGAATGGTTTGTCCTCTTACAAATCAACTGTAAATTTCGGCGTTCCTCAAGGTTCCGTTTTAGGACCACTATTGTTTTCACTATATATTTTATCTCTTGGGGATGTTATTCGAAAACATAATGTTAACTTTCACTGCTATGCGGATGACACACAGCTGTACATTTCAATGAAACATGGTGAAGCCCCAAAATTGCCCTTGCTAGAAGCATGTGTTTCAGACATAAGGAAGTGGATGGCTGCAAACTTTCTACTTTTAAACTCGGACAAAACAGAGATGCTTGTTCTAGGTCCCAAGAAACAAAGAGATCTTCTGTTGATTCTGACAATTAATCTTAATGGTTGTACAGTCGTCTCAAATAAAACTGTGAAGGACCTCGGCGTTACTCTGGACCCTGATCTCTCTTTTGAAGAACATATCAAGACCATTTCAAGGACAGCTTTTTCCATCTACGTAACATTGCAAAAATCAGAAACTTTCTGTCCAAAAATGATGCAGAAAAATTTATCCATGCTTTTGTCACTTCTAGGTTAGACTACTGCAATGCTCTACTTTCCGGCTACCCGAATAAAGCACTAAATAAACTTCAGTTGGTGCTAAATACGGCTGCTAGAATCCTGACTAGAACCAATTTTTTTATCATATTACTCCAGTGCTAGCCTCTCTACACTGGCTTCCTGCCAAAGCAAGAGCTGATTTCAAGGTTTTACTGCTAACCTACAAAGCATTACATGGGCTTGCTCCTACCTATCTCTCTGATTTGGTCCTGCCGTACATACCTACACGTATGCTACGGTCACAAGACGCAGGCCTCCTAATTGTCCCTAGAATTTCTAAGCAAACAGCTGGAGGCAGGGCTTTCTCCTATAGAGCTCCATTTTTATGGAACGGTCTGCCTACCCATGTCAGAGACGCAAACTCGGTCTCAACCTTTAAGTCTTTACTGAAGACTCATCTCTTCAGTGGGTCATATGATTGAGTGTAGTCTGGCCCAGGAGTGGGAAGGTGAACGGAAAGGCTCTGGAGCAACGAACCGCCCTTGCTGTCTCTGCCTGGCCGGTTCCCCTCTTTCTGAGTCACTGGCTTACTGGGGCTCTCTCATGCCGTCCCTGGAAGGGGTGCGTCACCTGAGTGGGTTGATTCACTGATGTGGTCATCCTGTCTGGGTTGGCGCCTCCCCTTGGGTTGTGCCATGGCGGAGATCTTTGTGGGCTATACTCAGCCTTGTCTCAGGATGGTAAGTTGGTGGTTGAAGATATCCCTCTAGTGGTGTGGGGGCTGTGCTTTGGCAAAGTGGGTGGGGTTATATCCTTCCTGTTTGGCCCTGTCCGGGGGTGTCCTCGGATGGGGCCACAGTGTCTCCTGACCCCTCCTGTCTCAGCCTCCAGTATTTATGCTGCAGTAGTTTCAACTGTTCTGCCTTATTATTATTCGACCATGCTGGTCATTTATGAACATTTGAACATCTTGGCCATGTTCTGTTATAATCTCCACCCGGCACAGCCAGAAGAGGACTGGCCACCCCAATTAGCCTGGTTCCTCTCTAGGTTTCTTCCAAGGTGTTGGCCTTTCTAGGGAGTTTTTCCTAGCCACCGTGCTTCTACACCTGCATTGCTTGCTGTTTGGGGTTTTAGGCTGGGTTTCTGTACAGCACTTTGAGATATCAGCTGATGTACGAAGGGCTATATAAATAAATTTGATTTGATTTAATTTGAATTGTCCCAGTGTCGTCCGAGTTCGGTAGGCCAACCCTGAATCGTAATTAATTGACTTGCAAAGTTAAATAAAGGTTCAATAAAAGGTCTATAGAGAACATGTCTGGTACATTCTGAAAATTATGTTGAAGGTCTATAGAGAACTTGTCTGGTACATTCTGAACATTATGTTGAATGTCTAGAGAGAACATGTCTACATTCTGAACACATTCTGAACATTATGTTGAAGGTCTATAGAGAACATGTCTGGTACATTCTGAACATTATGTTGAATGTCTATAGAGAACATGTCTGGTACATTCTGAACATTATGTTGAATGTCTAGAGAGAACATGTCTGGTACATTCTGAACATTATGTTGAAGGTCTATAGAGAACATGTCTGGTACATTCTGAACATTATGTTGAAGGTCTATAGAGAACATGTCTGGTACATTCTGAACATTATGTTGAAGGTCTAGAGAGAACATGTCTGGTACATTCTGAACATTATGTTGAAGGTCTGTTAGAGAACATTTCTGGTACATTCTGAACATTATGTTGAAGGTCTATAGAGAACATGTCTGGTACATTCTGAACATTATGTTGAATGTCTATAGAGAACATGTCTGGTACATTCTGAACATTATGTTGAAGGTCTATAGAGAACATGTCTAGTACATTCTGAACATTATGTTGAAGGTCTATAGAGAACATGTCTGGTACATTCTGAACATTATGTTGAATGTCTATAGAGAACATGTCTGGTACATTCTAACATTATGTTGAAGGTCTATAGAGAACATGTCTGGTACATTCTGAACATTATGTTGAATGTCTATAGAGAACATGTCTGGTACATTCTGAACATTATGTTGAAGGTCTATAGAGAACATGTCTAGTACATTCTGAACATTATGTTGAAGGTCTATAGAGAACATGTCTGGTACATTCTGAACATTATGTTGAAGGTCTATAGAGAACATGTCTGGTACATTCTGAACATTATGTTGAAGGTCGATAGAGAACATGTCTGGTACATTCTGAACATTATGTTGAAGGTCTGTAGAGAACATTTCTGGTACATTCTGAACATTATGTTGAAGGTCTATAGAGAACATGTCTGGTACATTCTGAACATTATGTTGAAGATGGGTACGAAAGAAAACTATTGTTAAAAGTTTAAACTGACCAGTACGGCTCATCCAGAGTACGTCCTGTTCATAAACATAACATATTCACAAGGTCATACATCTGGTAGAGTAAATCAGGATCTGCACTTCATCCCATTCATCCCAGACAAAAGGGAACACAAATTGGTGGGAAAACAGAGAGTAACAGCACAGCGTCCATTAAATTGAAGGGGACTCCAGGGACCAGCCGATCGTTGTGGGGAAGAATGGTAGAGGAGAGGGACTGGTGGTAGTAGATAAATCAGTGCCAGCATGCAGATAACCACAGTAAAGATGAATGTCTGGAGGAGGACCCACTTGTAACCCACTCCATATTGTAACCCACTACGTACCATAACCCACTCCATATTGCAACCCACTCCGTACCATAACCCACTCCATATTTTAACCCACTCCATATTGTAACCCACTCCATACTGTAACCCACTCCATACTGTATCCCACTCCATACTGTAACCCACTCCATATTGCAACCCACTCCGTACCATAACCCACTCCATATTGTAACCCACTCCATATTGTAACCCACTCCATACTGTAACCCACTCCGTACCATAACCCACTCCATATTGTAACCCACTCCATATTGTAACCCACTCCATATTGTAACCATCTCCATACTGTAACCCACTCCATACTGTAACCCACTCCATACTGTAACCCACTCCATATTTTAACCCACTCCATACCATAACCCACTCTATATTGTAACCCACTCCATATTGAAACCGACTCCATACCATAACCCACTCCATATTGTAACCCACTCCATATTGTAACCCACTCCGTACCATAACCCACTCCATATTGTAACCCACTCCATACTGTAACCCACTCCATATTGTAACCCACTCCATACCGTAACCCACCCTGTGTCTGTATTGTAACCCAATCCATATTGTAACCCACTCCATACTGTAACCCACTCCATACTGTAACCCACTCCATATTGTAACCCACTCCATACTGTAACTCACTCCATAGTGTAACCCACTCCATATTGTAAACCACTCCATACTGTAACCCACTCCATACTGTAACCCACTTCAATTTGTAATCCACTCCATATTGTGACCTACTCCATATTGTAACCCACTCCATACTGTAACTCACTCCATAGTGTAACCCACTCCATATTGTAAACCACTCCATACTGTAACCCACTCCATACTGTAACCCACTCCATACTGTAACCCACTCCATATTGTAACCCACTCCATACTGTAAGTGGTGTGGGGGCTGTTCTTTGGCAAAGTGGGTGGGGTTATATCCTTCCTGTTGGGCCCTGTCCGGGGGTGTCCTCGGATGGGTCCACAGTGTCTCCTGACCCCTCCTGTCTCAGCCTCCAGTATTTATGCTGCAGTAGTTTATGTGTCGAGGGGCTAGGGTCAGTTTGTTATATCTGGAGTACTTCTCCTGTCCTATTCGGTGTCCTGTGTGAATCTAAGTGTGCGTTCTCTAATTCTCTCCTTCTCTCGGAGGAGGACCTGAGCCCTAGGACCATGCCCCAGGATTACCTGACATGATGACTCCTTGCTGTCCCCAGTCCATCTGATCGTGCTGCTGCTCCAGTTTCAACTGTTCTGCCTTATTATTATACGACCATGCTGGTCATTTATGAACATTTGAACATCTTGGCCATGTTCTGTTATAATCTCCACCCGGCACAGCCAGAAGAGGACTGGCCACGCCACATAGCCTGGTTCCTCTCTAGGTTTCTTCCTAGGTTTTGGCCTTTCTAGGGAGTTTTTCCTAGCCACCGTGCTTCTACACCTGCATTGCTTGCTGTTGGGGGTTTTAGGCTGGGTTTCTGTACAGCACTTTGAGATATCAGCTGATGTACGAAGGGCTATATAAATACATTTTATTTGATTTGATTTGTAACCCACTCCATACTGTAACCCACTCCATATTGTAACCCACTCCATATTGTAACACACTCCACACCATAACCCACTCCATATTATAACCCACTCCATATTGTAACCCACTCCGTACCAAAACCCACTCCATATTGTAAACCACTCCATATTGTAACCCACTCCGTACCATAACCCACTCCATATTGTAACCCACTTCATATTGTAACCCGCTCTGTACCATAACCCACTCCATATTGTAACCCACTCCATATTGTTACCCACTCCATACTGTAAAACACTCCATATTGTAACCCACTCCATACCATAACCCACTCCATACAGTAACACACTCCATATTGTAATCCACTCCATATTGTAACCCACTCCATATTGTAACCCACTCCATATTGTAACCCACTCCATACTGTAACCCACTCCATATTGTAACCCACTCCGTACCATAACCCACTTCATACCATAACCCACTCCATATTGTAACCTACTCCATATTGTAACCCACTCCATACTGTAACCCACTCCATATTGTAACCCACTCCATATTGTAAAACACTCCATATTGTAACCCACTCCATCCATATTGTAACCCACTCCATATTGTAACCCACTCCATATTGTAACCCACACCATATTGTAACCCACTCCATATTGTAACCAACTCCATATTGTAACCAACTCCATATTGTAACCCACTCCATATTGTAACCCACTCCATATTGTAACCCACTCCATATTGTAACCCACTCCATACCATAACCCACTCCATATTGTAACCCACTCCATACTATAACCCACTCCATACTGTAACCCACACCATATTGTAACCCACTCCATATTGTAACCAACTCCATATTGTAACCCACTCCATATTGTAACCCACTCCATACTGTAACCCACTCCATATTGTAACCCACTCCATACCGTAACCCACCCTGTGTCTGTATTGTAACCCAATCCATAATGTAACCCACTCCATACTGTAACCCACTCCATACTGTAACCCACTCCATATTGTAACCCACTCCATATTGTAACCCACCGTACCATAACCCACTCCATATTGTAACCCACTCCATACTGCAACCCACTCCATATTGTAACCCACTCCATATTGTAAAACACTCCATATTGTAACTCACTCCATACTATAACCCACTCCATACTGTAACCCACTCCATATTGTAACCCACTACGTACCATAACCCACTCCATATTGTAACCCACTCCATACTGCAACCCACTCCATATTGTAACCCACTCCAGACTGTAACCCACTCCATATTGTAACCCACTCCATATTGTAACCCACTCCATATTGTATCCCACTCCATATTGTAACCCACTCCAGACTGTAATCCACTCCATATTGTAACCCACTCCAGACTGTAACCCACTACATGTTGTAACCCACTCCATATTGTAACCCACTCCATATTGTATCCCACTCCATATTGTAACCCATTCCGTACCATAACTCACTCCATATTGTAACCGACTTCATACCATAACCCTCTCCATACTTTAACCCACTCCATATTGTAACCCACTCCGTACCATAACCCACTCTATATTGTAACCCACTCCATATTATAACCCACTCCATATTGTAACCCACTCCGTACCATAACCCACTCCATATTGTTACCCACTCCATACTGTAACACACTCCATATTGTAACCCACTCCATATTGTAACCCACTCCATATTGTAACCCACTCCATATTGTAACCCACTCCATACCATAACCCACTCCATACTGTAACACACTCCATATTGTAACCCACTCCATACCATAACCCACTCCATACTGTAACACACTCCATATTGTAACCCACTCCATAGCATAACCCACTCCATACTGTAACACACTCCATATTGTTACCCACTCCATATTGTAACCCACTCCATACCATAACCCACTCCATACTGTAACACACTCCATATTGTAACCCACTCCATAGCATAACCCACTCCATATTGTAACCCACTTCATATTGTAACCCGCTCTGTACCATAACCCACTCCATATTGTAACCCACTCCATATTGTTACCCACTCCATACTGTAAAACACTCCATATTGTAACCCACTCCATACCATAACCCACTCCATACAGTAACACACTCCATATTGTAATCCACTCCATATTGTAACCCACTCCATATTGTAATACTCCATTGTAACCCACTCCATATTGTAACCCACTCCATACTGTAACCCACTCCATATTGTAACCTCCATATTGTAACCTCCATATTGTAACCCACTCCATATTGTAACCCACTCCATACTGTAACCCACTCCATATTGTAACCCACTCCATTGTAAAACACTCCATTGTAACCCACTCCATACCATAACCCACTCCATATTGTAACCCACTCCATATTGTAACCCACTCCATACTGTAACCCACTCCATATTGTAACCCACTCCATATTGTAAAACACTCCATATTGTAACTCACTCCATACTATAACCCACTCCATATTATAACCCACTCCATACTGTAACCCACTCCATATTGTAACCCACTCCATATTGTAAAACACTGTGTCTGTATTGTAACCAATCCATAATGTAATAACTCCATACTGTAACCCACTCCATACTGTAACCCACTCCATATTGTAACCCACTCCATACTCCATGTAACCCACTCCATATTGTAACCCACTCCATATTGTAACCCACTCCATATTGTAACCCACTCCATATTGTAACCCACTCCATATTGTAACCCACTCCTCTCATCCATACTGTAACCCACTCCATATTGTAACCCACTCCATACTGTAACCCACTCCATATTGTAACCCACTCCATATTGTAACCCACTCCATATTGTAACCCACTCCTCCATACTGTAACCCACTCCATATTGTAACCCACTCCATACTGTAACCCACTCCATATTGTAACCCACTCCATACTGTAACCCACTCCATATTGTAACCCACTCCATATTGTAACCAACTCCATATTGTAAACATCCATATTGTAACCCACTCCATACTGTAACCCACTCCATATTGTAACCCACTCCATATTGTAACCCACTCCATATTGTAACCCACTCCATACCATAACCCACTCCATACTGTTACCCCCACTCCATATTGTAACCCACTCCATATTGTAACCCACTCCACCCACCCTCCATATTGCAACCCACTCCAAACCATAACCCACTCCATACTGTAACCCACTCCATATTGTAACCCACTCCATACATAACCCACTCCATATTGTAACCACTCCATATTGTAACCCACTCCATAGCATAACCCACTCCATACTGTAACTCCATATTTTTACCACTCCAACTGTAACACACTCCACATTGTAACCCACTCCATACTGCAACCCACTCCATATTGTAACCCACTCCATACTGTAACCCACTCCATATTGTAACCCACTCCAGACTGTAACCCACTCCATATTGTAACCCACTCCATATTGTAACCCACTCCATATTGTAACCCACTCCATATTGTAACCCACTCCAGACTGTAATCCACTCCATATTGTAACCCACTCCAGACTGTAA
Source organism: Oncorhynchus tshawytscha (assembly GCF_018296145.1). Taxonomy (NCBI): domain Eukaryota; kingdom Metazoa; phylum Chordata; class Actinopteri; order Salmoniformes; family Salmonidae; genus Oncorhynchus; species Oncorhynchus tshawytscha. The sequence goes on from NW_024608885.1 coordinate 22,807, forward strand.
TCCACTCCATATTGTAACCCACTCCATATTGTAACCCACTCCATATTGTACTCCATACCATAACCACTCCATATTGTAACCCACTCCTCCATACTTCATATTGTAACCCACTCCATATTGTAACCCACTCCATATTATAACCCACTCCATATTGTAACCCACTCCATATTGTAACCCACTCCATATTGCAACCCACTCCGTACCATAACCCACTCCATGTTTTAACCACTCCATATTGTAACCATATTGTAACCCACTCCATACTGTAACCCACTCCATATTGTAATCCACTCCATATTGTAACCCACTCCATATTGTAATCCACTCCATATTTTAACCCACTCCATATTGTAACCCACTCCACTGTACACTCCATATTGTAACCCACTCCATACTGTAACCCACTCCATACTGTAACCCACTCCATATTTGTAACCCACTCCATAATGTAACCCACTCCATATTGTAACCCACTCCATATTGTAACCCACTCCATATTGTAACCCACTGTAATCCACTGCAACCCATACTGTAACCCATAACCCACTACTATATTGTAACCCACTCCATATTGAAACCCACTCCATACCATAACCCACTCCATGTTGTAACCCACTCCATATTGTAACCACCTGTAACCCACTCCGTGCCATAACCCCTCCATATTGTTACCATCCATTGTAACCTCCATATTGTAACCTCCATACTGTAACCCACTCCACTGTAACCCACTCCATACTGTAACCCACTCCATATTGTAACCCAATCCATATTGTAACCCACTCCATATTTTAACCCACTCCATACTGTAACCCACTCCATATTGTAACCCAGACTAACCCATATTGTAAACTCCATACCATAACCCACTCTATATTGTAACCCACTCCATATTGTCTGTACCATAACCCACTCCATATTGTAACCCACTCCATATTGTAAACCCATCCATACCCTGTGTCTGTAACCCAATCCATACTGTAACCCACTCCATATTGTAAAACACTCCATATTGTAACCCACTCCATACTGTAACCCACTCCATACTGTAACCCACTCCATACTGTAACCCACACCATATTGTAACCCAATCCATATTGTAACCCACTCCATATTTTAACCCACTCCATACTGTAACCCACTACATACTGTAACCCACCCTGTGTGTGTATTGTAACCCACTCCATACTGTAACACACTCCATATTGTAACCCACTCCGTACCATAACCCACTCCATATTGTAACCCACTTCATATTGTAACCCACTCTGTACCATAACCCACTCCATATAGTAACCCACTCCATATTGTAACCCACTCCGTACCATAACCCACTCCATACTATAATCCACTCCATATTGTAACCCACTCCATATTGTAACCCACTCCATATTGTAACCCACTAAGTACCATAACCCACTCCATATTGTAACCCACTCCATATTGTAACCCACTCCATACCATAACTCACTCCATATTGTAACCCACTCCGTACCATAACCCACTTCATATTGTAACCCACTCCATATTGCAACCCACTTCGTACCATAACCCACTCCATATTGTTACCCACTCCATACTGTAACCCACTCCATACTGCAACCCACTCCGTACCATAACCCACTCCATATTGTAACCCACTACATATTGCAACCCACACCGTACCATAACCCACTCCATACTGTAACCCACTCCATACTGTAACCCACTCCATACTGTAACCCACTCCATATTGTAACCCAATCCATATTGTAACCCACTACATATTGTAATCCACTCCATATTGTAACCCACTCCATATTGTAATCCACTCCATATTTTAACCCACTCCATATTGTTACCCACTCCATACTGTAACACACTCCATATTGTAACCCAATCCATATTATAACCCACACCATATTGTAACCCACTCCATATTGTTTACCCACTATTGTTTACCCACATAATCCACTCCATATTGTAACCCAATCCATATTGTAACCTACTTCATATTGTATACCACTCCATACTGTAACCCACTCCATATTGTAACCCACTCCATATTGTAACCCACTACATACCATAAACCACTCCATATTGTAACCCACTCCTTACCATTACCCACTCCATATTGTAAACCACTCCATACTGTAACCCACTACATACTGTAACCCACTCCATACTGTAACCCACTCCATATTGTAACCCCTCCATATTGTAACCCACTCCATACCATAACCCACTCCATATTGTAACCCACTCCATATTGTAACTCACTCCGTACCATAACCCACTCCATATTGTAACCCACTCCATATTGTAACCCACTCCGTACCATAACCCACTCCATATTGTAACCCACTTCATATTGTAACCCACTCTGTACCATAACCCACTCCATATTGTAACCCACTCCATTGTAACCCACTCCGTACCATAACCCACTCCATACTGTAACCCACTCCATAGTGTAACCCACTCCATTGTAAACCACTCCATACTGTAACCCACTACATACTGTAACCCACTCAATACTGTAACCCACTCAATATTGTAACCCACTCCATATTGTAACTCACTCCGTACCATAACCCACTCCATATTGTAACCCACTCCATATTGTAACCCACTCCGTACCATATCCCACTCCATTTTGTAACCCACTTCATATTGTAACCAACTTCATACCATAACCCACTCCATATTGTAACCCACTCCATACCATAACCCACTCTATATTGTAACCCACTCCATATTGTAACCCACTCCATATTGTAACCCACTCCATATTGTAACCCACTCTGTACCATAACCCACTCCATACTGTAACCCACTTCATATTGTAACCCACTCCATACTGTAACCCACACCATAATGTAACCCACTCCATATTGTAATCCACTCCATATTGTAACCCACTCCGTACCATAACCCACTCCATATTGTAACCCACTCCATACTGTAACCCACTCCATATTGTAACCCACTCCATATTGTAACCCACTCCATATTGTAACCCACTCCATATTGTAACCCAATCCATATTGTAACCCACTCCATACTGTAACCCACTCCATATTGTAACCCACTCCATTCTGTAACCCACTCCATATTGTAACCCACTCCATTCTGTAACCCACTCCATATTGTAACCCACCCTGTGTCCTTATTGTAACCCACTCCATATTGTAACCCACTCCATATTGTAACCCACTCCATATTGTAACCAACTCCATTCTGTAACCCACCCTGTGTCCTTATTGTAACCCACTCCGTTCTGTTTTCCTTGTTCTTGCGTTCTGTATCGGAATAGGTAGGATAAAACATGTATGTCTCTAGTGGTAAACTTGGGTAGTGCATCAGAATACAGCACGTAACATAGCCCACACCGTACTGTAGCCCACACTGCTCTATAACCGGAACCAGGGTCAGTAATTGAACCTTGTTCTAATTATCCTGAGGAGATAATATGAATTTATAGTCTGCGTGTGAGAGAGACAGTCCATCATTCATCTCTGTACAGGGACACTCATCTAATCTCTCTCTCTCTCTCTCTCTCTCTTCTCTCTCTCTCTCTCTCTCTCTCTCTCTCTCTCTCTCTCTCTCTCTCTCTCTCTCTCTCTCTCTCTGTCTCTCTCTCTCTCTCTCTGTCTCTCTCTCTCTCTCTCTCTCTCTCTCTGTCTCTCTCTCTCTCTCTCTCTCTCTCTCTCTCTCTCTCTCTCTCTCTCTCTCTCTCTCTCTCTGCATTGTGTTACTGAAATATGATGGCTCCATTTTTCTCCTGTCATAATGACAACTGATGGCCTTTTTCTCCTCCAGGCCTCCGGGGATGATGAACTAGTAAGCAAACATTATTTTCTTCTGAAAAGAAGGGTGCTCCATCATGGAGACTGGGCCGTTGTGTTGGTGGCAGAGAAAGGGGACTGTTGCATTGTGTTGTGTGGTAAAGGAATACAGAGGAGAGGACTCTGTTGTTGGACTACAGAGGAGAGGACTGTGATGTGTTGTAGAGGACTACAGAGGAGAGGACTGTCTTGTGTTGTAGAGGAATACAGAGGAGAGGACTGTGTTGTGTTTTAGAGGACTACAGAGGAGAGGACTGTGTTGTGTTGTGTGGTAGAGGACTACAGAGGAAAGGACTGTGTTGTGTTGTAGAGGAATACAGAGGAGAGGACTGTGTTGTTGGACTACAGAGGAGAGGACTGTGTTGTGTTGTAGAGGACTACAGAGGAGAGGACTGTGTTGTGTGGTGTTGTAGAGGACTACAGAGGAGAGGACTATGTTTTGTTGTAGAGGACTACAGAGGAGAGGACTGTGTTGTGTTGTGTTGTGTTAATAACAGGGCAAGCACCACGTTGACCCTCTACTAGTAAAGGTAACTAGTAAAGGTAATAACTAGTCTAATAACAGGGGAGCCACTGCGTTGACCCTCTACTAGTAAAGGTAACTAGTAAAGGTAATAACTAGTCTAATAACAGGGGAGCCACTGCGTTGACCCTCTACTAGTAAAGGTAATAACTAGTCTAATAACAGGTGAACCACCACGTTGACCCTCTACTAGTAAAGGTAACTAGTAAAGGTAATAACTAGTTTAATAACAGGGGAACCACCATGTTGACCCTCTACTAGTAAAGGTAATAACTAGTCTAATAACAGGGGAACATAACAGGGAACCACGTTGACCCTCTACTAGTAAAGGTAATAACTAGTCTAATAACAGGGGAACCACCACGTTGACCCTCTACTAGTAAAGGTAACTAGTAAAGGTAATAACTAGTCTAATAACAGGGAACATCCACGTTGACCCTCTACTAGTAAAGGTAATAACTAGTCTAATAACAGGGGAACCACCACGTTGACCCTCTACTAGTAAAGGTAATAACTAGTCTAATAACAGGGGAACCACCACGTTGACCCTCTACTAGTAAAGGTAATAACTAGTCTAATAACAGGGGAACCACCACGTTGACCCTCTACTAGTAAAGGTAACTAGTAAAGGTAATAACTAGTCTAATAACAGGGGAACCACCACGTTGACCCTCTACTAGTAAAGGTAACTAGTAAAGGTAATAACTAGTCTAATAACAGGGGAACCACCACGTTGACCCTCTACTAGTAAAGGTAATAACTAGTCTAATAACAGGGGAACCACCACGTTGACCCTCTACCAGTAAAGGGGCATGTTTAATGATCAGGTTTTTCTGTAGCCTTACAAAATGAGTGAATTGTCAATGCTCCTGCACTAAATGGTGTCATAATGGTCAATGGTCTGATTTATAGATGGCCCTGTAGTCAGCTGACAGCTGGGACCATTATTTACAGCACAGCTTCGGGAAGACTAGCACAAGGTTGCAACATTTACAATAGGTCAGAATAAAATGTCCGCTCCACTCCGATCTGCTGTCTGACAAGCAGCAATTCATCTCATCTGACTAATGGGTTGTAGCGGTCCAACAGGCTGAGGCAACAGGGCCTCAGGCACCTGGGGGTGAACACTGTAAGAGCTGGATATCAACACAACTGTTCCCAGTGAAGTTTCCATGGAACGCTTTCTCTCAAATCTGTACATACATCACACACACATGTACCAACTGGATTTAGTCTTGAGGAGGTGGCAGTCACCTAGCCTCCTAATCTAGAAGCCCTGCCAGTCTCCTAGCCTCCTAATCTAGAAGCCCTGCCAGTCTCCTAGCCTCCTAATCTAGAAGCCCTGCCAGTCTCCTAGCATCCTAATCTAGAAGCCCTGCCAGTCTCCTAGCCTCCTAATCTAGAAGCCATGCCAGTCTCCTAGCCTCCTAATCTAGAAGCCCTGCCAGTCTCCTAGCCTCCTAATCTAGAAGCCATGCCAGTCTCCTAGCCTCCTAATCTAGAGGACCTGCCAGTCTCCTAGCCTCCTAATCTAGAAGCCCTGCCAGTCTCCTAGCATCCTAATCTAGAGGAGGTGCCAGTCTCCTAGCCTCCTGATCTAGAGGAGGTGCCAGTGTCCTAGCCTCCAGATCTAGAGGAGGTGCCAGTCTCCTAGGGTCCTGATCTAGAGGAGGTGCCAGTCTCCTAGCCTCCTGATCTAGAGGAGGTGCCAGTGTCCTAGCCTCCAGATCTAGAGGAGGTGCCAGTCTCCTAGCGTCCTGATCTAGAGGAGGTGCCAGTCTCCTAGCCTCCAGATCTAGAGGAGGTGCCAGTCTCCTAGCGTCCTGATCTAAAGGAGTTGCCAGTTTCCTAGCCTCCTGATCTAGAGGAGGTGCCAGTCTCCTAGTGTCCTGATCTAGAGGAGGTGCCAGTCTCCTATCCTTCTGATCTAGAGGAGGTGCCAGTCTCCTAGCCTCCAGATCTAGAGGAGGTGCCAGTCTCCTAGCCTCCAGATCGAGAGGAGGTGCCAGTCTCCTATCCTTCTGATCTAGAGGAGGTGCCAGTCTCCTAGCCTCCAGATCTAGAGGGAGGTGCCAGTCTCCTAGCCTCCAGATCTAGAGGAGGTGCCAGTCTCCTAGCGTCCTGATCTAGAGGAGGTGCCAGTCTCCTAGCCTCCTGATCTAGAGGAGGTGCCAGTCTCCTAGCCTCCAGATCTAGAGGAGGTGCCAGTCTCCTAGCGTCCTGATCTAAAGGAGTTGCCAGTCTCCTAGCCTCCTGATCTAGAGGAGGTGCCAGTCTCCTAGTGTCCTGATCTAGAGGAGGTGCCAGTCTCCTAGCGTCCTGATCTAAAGGAGTTGCCAGTTTCCTAGCCTCCTGATCTAGAGGAGGTGCCAGTCTCCTAGTGTCCTGATCTAGAGGAGGTGCCAGTCTCCTATCCTTCTGATCTAGAGGAGGTGCCAGTCTCCTAGCCTCCAGATCTAGAGGAGGTGCCAGTCTCCTAGCCTCCAGATCGAGAGGAGGTGCCAGTCTCCTAGCATCCTGATCTAGAGGTGCCAGTCTAGCCTCCAGATCTAGAGGAGGTGCCAGTCTCCTAGCCTCCAGATCTAGAGGAGGTGCCAGTCTCCTAGCCTCCAGATCGAGAGGAGGTGCCAGTCTCCTAGCATCCTGATCTAGAGGAGGTGCCAGTCTCCTAGCCTCCAGATCGAGAGGAGGTGCCAGTCTCCTAGCATCCTGATCTAGAGGAGGTGCCAGTCTCCTAGCGTCCTGATCGAGAGGAGGTGCCAGTCTCCTAGCCTCCAGATCTAGAGGAGGTGCCAGTCTCCTAGCGTCCTGATCGAGAGGAGTTGCCAGTCTCCTAGCGTCCTGATCTAAAGGAGTTGCCAGTTTCCTAGCCTCCTGATCTAGAGGAGGTGCCAGTCTCCTAGTGTCCTGATCTAGAGGAGGTGCCAGTCTCCTATCCTTCTGATCTAGAGGAGGTGCCAGTCTCCTAGCCTCCAGATCTAGAGGAGGTGCCAGTCTCCTAGCCTCCAGATCGAGAGGAGGTGCCAGTCTCCTAGCATCCTGATCTAGAGGAGGTGCCAGTATCCTAGCCTCCAGATCTAGAGGAGGTGCCAGTCTCCTAGCCTCCAGATCTAGAGGAGGTGCCAGTCTCCTAGCCTCCAGATCGAGAGGAGGTGCCAGTCTCCTAGCATCCTGATCTAGAGGAGGTGCCAGTCTCCTAGCCTCCAGATCTAGAGGAGGTGCCAGTCTCCTAGCGTCCTGATCGAGAGGAGGTGCCAGTCTCCTAGCGTCCTGATCGAGATGAGGTGCCAGTCTCCTAGCCTCCAGATCTAGAGGAGGTGCCAGTCTCCTAGCGTCCTGATCGAGAGGAGTTGCCAGTCTCCTAGCGTCCTGATCGAGAGGAGGTTCCAGTCTCCTAGCGTCCTGATCGAGAGGAGTTGCCAGTCTCCTAGCTTCCTGATTGAGAAGAGGTGCCAGCCAGCTTTGTCCCGCTCCCTAAAGTGGAATTACAGTCTAATGAGATTTACAGCCAATCACTTCAGCTCAATTTAATTAGGGCCAATAAGGGGTGATGAATGCTCACCTACCTGTCATTAGTATTCTAAACAAAACCTGATCATCATCTCCCAGTGCAGCGACCAGACTCCTTAATAAAGACTCTGATTCATTTATGTCACAGTGAGTAAAGTCTCCTCATCCATCTGCTGATAACCAGTCTAACATGGTCCATTCAGAGGGAACCATCCGGAAGAGGAACATCTACGGTAATAAAGCAATACTCTTATGATTTTAAAATAAAATGTTTCAGTTTGTCTTGGCACGTAAATATGATTTGGTTTTTAAAGCAAATTGTTGGGAAACCATCTGCAGATTTTTAAAGCCAAACACAACTAAGACATGTATTTTCTAATGACTAAATTATCCAGCAGTTAATAAATTCACCTCGGCAGAAGGCAAGGCGGGTTTAGGATGCCCGGAACAATATGTTTTGATTGACAAAGTCATATTTATAAGAAGGTTATGAACCACAAAACAAGGGTTAAAAGGAAAATTGACCTGGCAGTTGACGTCTGACTGATCCATTGAGCTGGAGCTATTTCATCTTGTTGCCGAGGCGACGTGAAAGCGTATATAACTAATGACAATGGATACATGGTAATACATCATCGCATGGATTTGTTCCTGCTGTTCTATTTTCTCCTCCCCATGAAACCCTCTCTACCACTATGTGTGTTACCTCTTCTGTGTGCAGACAATATCATCTAGATGGATGGACTGTCAACAGTGGAAATATTGACAATGTCAAAAGTGTAGAGAACTTCACTAAGGTCTAATATTACCCAGGAAGTTAAGATACAGGTTGAAATGAGGCACCTAGAATCCCCTACACGTATCTAAACTTTGTTGTAAATTGCTGTCGGTTCGCATTCAATTTACAATCAAAACAAACATTTATTTCGGTCTTTGATTTAATCTACTTGAAATTGTGGATGTGAATCGTTACCTCATTGAACTCCAGTTTCAGTCACCAATGTGTGTTTCACAAGCAGAAGTTCTCTTCCCTGATGGATGTGACCTTTCTCTGTAAAGCCATAAAGCCTTTTCTGTAAACCAATAAAGAGTTCTCCCATTACCCTTGTAACTCCTCTTCACACACTATCCTGATCTGTTGGCTCCTCTACCAACTGACAACCAACCAAATGATTAGCCTGACCTAGTCTGGTCTGACCTCTGAGTCTATGACCTAGTCTGGTCTGACCTCTGAGTCTATGACCTAGTCTGGTCTGACCTCTGAGTCTATGACCTAGTCTGGTCTGACCTCTGAGTCTATGACCTAGTCTGGTCTGACCTCTGAGTCTGTGACCTAGTGTGGTCTGACCTCTGAGTCTATGACTTATTGTGGTCTGACCTCTGAGTCTATGACCTAGTCTGGTCTGACCTCTGAGTCTGTGACCTAGTGTGGTCTGACCTCTGAGTCTATGACCTAGTCTGGTCTGACCTCTGAGTCTATGACTTATTGTGGTCTGACCTCTGAGTCTATGACCTAGTCTGGTCTGACCTCTGAGTCTATGACCTAGTCTGGTCTGACCTCTGAGTCTATGACCTAGTCTGGTCTGACCTCTGAGTCTATGACCTAGTCTGGTCTGACCTCTGAGTCTATGACCTAGTCTGGTCTGACCTCTGAGTCTATGACCTAGTCTGGTCTGACCTCTGAGTCTATGACTTATTGTGGTCTGACCTCTGAGTCTATGACCTAGTCTGGTCTGACCTCTGAGTCTGTGACCTAGTGTGGTCTGACCTCTGAGTCTATGACTTATTGTGGTCTGACCTCTGAGTCTATGACCTAGTCTGGTCTGACCTCTGAGTCTGTGACCTAGTGTGGTCTGACCTCTGAGTCTATGACCTAGTCTGGTCTGACCTCTGAGTCTATGACTTATTGTGGTCTGACCTCTGAGTCTATGACCTAGTCTGGTCTGACCTCTGAGTCTATGACCTAGTCTGGTCTGACCTCTGAGTCTATGACCTAGTCTGGTCTGACCTCTGAGTCTATGACCTAGTCTGGTCTGACCTCTGAGTCTATGACCTAGTCTGGTCTGACCTCTGAGTCTATGACCTAGTCTGGTCTGACCTCTGAGTCTATGACCTAGTCTGGTCTGACCTCTGAGTCTATGACCTAGTCTGGTCTGACCTCTGAGTCTATGAGTCTGGTCAGACCTCTGAGTCTATGACCTAGTCTGGTCTGACCTCTGAGTCTATGACCTAGTCTGGTCTGACCTCTGAGTCTATGACCTAGTCTGGTCTGACCTCTGAGTCTATGACCTAGTCTGGTCTGACCTCTGAGTCTATGACCTAGTCTGGTCTGACCTCTGAGTCTATGACCTAGTCTGGTCTGACCTCTGAGTCTGTGACCTAGTCTGGTCTGACCTCTGAGTCTATGACCTAGTCTGGTCTGACCTCTGAGTCTATGACCTAGTCTGGTCTGACCTCTGAGTCTATGACTTATTGTGGTCTGACCTCTGAGTCTATGACCTAGTCTGGTCTGACCTCTGAGTCTATGACTTATTGTGGTCTGACCTCTGAGTCTATGACCTAGTCTGGTCTGACCTCTGAGTCTGTGACCTAGTGTGGTCTGACCTCTGAGTCTATGACCTAGTTTGGTCTGACCTCTGAGTCTATGACCTAGTCTGGTCTGACCTCTGAGTCTGTGACCTAGTGTGGTCTGACCTCTGAGTCTATGACCTAGTCTGGTCTGACCTCTGAGTCTATGACCTAGTCTGGTCTGAACTCTGAGTCTATGACCTAGTGTGGTCTGACCTCTGAGTCTATGACCTAGTGTGGTCTGACCTCTGAGTCTATGACCTAGTGTAGTCTGACCTCTGAGTCTATGACCTAGTCTGGTCTGACCTCTGAGTCTATGACCTAGTCTGGTCTGACCTCTGAGTCTATGACCTAGTCTGGTCTGAACTCTGAGTCTATGACCTAGTGTGGTCTGACCTCTGAGTCTATGACCTAGTGTGGTCTGACCTCTGAGTCTATGACCTAGTCTGGTCTGACCTCTGAGTCTATGACCTAGTCTGGTCTGAACTCTGAGTCTGTGACCTAGTGTGGTCTGACCTCTGAGTCTATGACCTAGTTTGGTCTGACCTCTGAGTCTATGACCTAGTCTGGTCTGACCTCTGAGTCTATGACTTATTGTGGTCTGACCTCTGAGTCTATGACCTAGTCTGGTCTGACCTCTGAGTCTGTGACCTAGTGTGGTCTGACCTCTGAGTCTATGACCTAGTCTGGTCTGACCTCTGAGTCTATGACCTAGTCTGGTCTGAACTCTGAGTCTATGACCTAGTGTGGTCTGACCTCTGAGTCTATGACCTAGTGTAGTCTGGTTCCTCTGGTACGGTTCTCCTCTGACGTTCTCACACCCTCTCTTCCATTTGACTTCATTCAAATACTTCTGGTTCCTCTACATCTATACGCTACCTCTATCAACCAACACTTTGATAAAGGACATTTCCTTTAGTTAGCACTATATCCACCAATACATCATAAACCTGCCATTGTCAAAGTAGTATGTTATTAAATCACTTTCAGTCGATTCATGCACTGGTGCCTCAATCTAAGAAACATAATATAAAAATCCCCATCAAAATCTGTCAGGTTAAGTTAGAGATATCAGTGTAAAGATATAAAGATAGAGATATCAGTGTAAAGATATACAGTAAGAGATATCAGTGTAAAGATATAAAGTTAGAGATATTAGTGTAAAGATATACAGTTAGAGATATCAGTGTAAAGATATAAAGTTAGAGATATCAGTGTAAAGAGAGATATCAGTGTAAAGATAGAGATATCAGTGTTAAATTAGAGATATCAGTGTAAAGTTAGAGATATCGGTGAAAAGATATAAAGATAAAGATATCAGTGTAAAGTTAGAGATATCAGTGTAAAGATATAAAGTTAGAGATATCAGTGTAAAGATATAAAGATAGAGATATCAGTGTAAAGATATACAGTTAGAGATATCAGTGTAAAGATATACAGTTAGAGATATCAGTGTAAAGATATACAGTTAGAGATATCAGTGTAAAGATATACAGTTAGAGATATTAGTGTAAAGATATACAGTTAGAGATATCAGTGTAAAGTTAGAGATATCAGTGTAAAGTTAGAGATATCGGTCTCAACCTTTAAGTCTTTACTGAAGACTCATCTCTTCAGTGGGTCATATGATTGAGTGTAGTCTGGCCCAGGAGTGGGAAGGTGAACGGAAAGGCTCTGGAGCAACGAACCGCCCTTGCTGTCTCTGCCTGGCCAGTTCCCCTCTTTCCACTGGGATTCTCTGCCTCTAACCCTATTACAGGGGCTGAGTCACTGGCTTACTGGGGCTCTCTCATGCCGTCCCTGGAGGGGGTGCGTCACCTGAGTGGGTTGATTCACTGTTGTGGTCATCCTGTCTGGGTTGGCGCCCCCTTGGGTTGTGCCGTGGCGGAGATCTTTGTGGGCTATACTCAGCCTTGTCTCAGGATGGTAAGTTGGTGGTTGAAGATATCCCTCTAGTGGTGTGGGGGCTGTGCTTTGGCAAAGTGGGTGGGGTTATATCCTTCCTGTTTGGCCCTGTCCGGGGTGTCCTCGGATGGGGCCACAGTGTCTCCTGACCCCTCCTGTCTCAGCCTCCAGTATTTATGCTGCAGTAGTTTATGTGTCGGGGGCTTTGGTCAGTTTGTTATATCTGGAGTACTTCTCCTGTCCTATTCGGTGTCCTGTGTGAATCTAAGTGTGCGTTCTCTAATTCTCTCCTTCTCTCTTTCTTTCTCTCTCTCGGAGGACCTGAGCCCTAGGACCATGCCCCAGGACTACCTGACATGATGACTCCTTGCTGTCCCCAGTCCACCTGGCCATGCTGCTGTTCCAGTTTCAACTGACCTGAGCCCTAGGACCATGCCCCAGGACTACCTGACATGATGACTCCTTGCTGTCCCCAGTCCACCTGGCCATGCTGCTGCTCCAGTTTCAACTTCCACCTGACTGTGCTGCTGCTCCAGTTTCAACTGTTCTGCCTTATTATTATTCGACCATGCTGGCCATTTATGAACATTTGAACATCTTGGCCATGTTCTGTTATAATCTCCACCCGGCACAGCCAGAAGAGGACTGGCCACCCCACATCGCCTGGTTCCTCTCTAGGTTTCTTCCTAGGTTTTGGCCTTTCTAGGGAGTTTTTCCTAGCCACCGTGCTTCTACACCTGCATTGCTTGCTGTTTGGGGTTTTAGGCTGGGTTTCTGTACAGCACTTTGAGATATCAGCTGATGTACGAAGGGCTATATAAATACATTTGATTTGATTTGATTTGATATCAATGTAAAGTTAGAGATATCAGTGTAAATTTAGAGATATCAGTGTAACGATATACAGTTAGAGATATCAGTGTAAAGATATAAAGTTAGAGATATCAGTGTAAAGATATAAAGATAGAGATATCAGTGTAAAGTTAGAGATATCAGTGTAAATATATAAAGTTAGAGATATCAGTGTAAAGTTATAAAGTTAGAGATATCATTGTAAAGATATAAGATAGAGATATCAGTGTAAAGATATAAAGTTAGAGATATCAGTGTAAAGATATAAAGCTAGAGATATCAGTGTTAAATTAGAGATATCAGTGTAAAGTTAGAGATATCGGTGAAAAGATATAAAGATAGAGATATCAGTGTAAAGTTAGAGATATCAGTGTAAAGATATCAAGTTAGAGATATCAGTGTATAGATATAAAGATAGAGATATCAGTGTAAAGATATAAAGTTAGAGATATCAGTGTAAAGATATAAAGTTAGAGCTATCAGTGTAAAGATATAAAGTTAGAGATATCAGTGTGAAGATATAAAGAATGAGATATCAGTGTAAAGATATATTTTGCTTGGGCTGCGTCCTCCCCATCTGCGGTGGAAGGTGGCCGACCTACAGCGAGACAAACCAGAAATCCGTCTTCTCAAGGAAACGGCTGAATGGATGGTGATCTTTGTTTTGCTCTACGACTCCCACAAGCCCCACAGGACTTGTCTGAAGTTGGTACAGTCGATGTACCAGCTACTGATTGAGGCAGCTGAAACCTTTTGGCTGCGAACTAATATGACCCCACAGTGGAAAGGGGAGATTCTCACGAACACGATGGTTTGGACTCGACTCGTCTGAAGGTAACCCCACGGTGGTTTGGACTCGACTCGTCTGAAGGTACCCACACGGTGGTTTGGACTGGACTCGTCTGAAGGTAACCACACGGTGGTTTGGACTTGACTCGTCTGAAGGTAACCACACTGTGGTTTGGACTCGACTCGTCTGAAGGTAACCACACGGTGGTTTGGACTCGACTCGTCTGAAGGTAACCAGACGGTGGTTTGGACTCGACTCGTCTGAAGGTAACCACACGGTGGTTTGGACTGGACTCGTCTGAAGGTAACCACACGGTGGTTTGGACTGGACTCGTCTGAAGGTAACCACACAGTGGTTTGGACTGGACTCGTCTGAAGGTAACCACACGGTGGTTTGGACTGGACTCGTCTGAAGGTAACCACACGGTGGTTTGGACTGGACTCGTCTGAAGGTAACCACACGGTTGTTTGGACTCGACTCGTCTGAAGGTAACCACACGGTGGTTTGGACTCGACTCGTCTGAAGGTAACCACACGGTAGTTTGGACTCGACTCGTCTGAAGGTAACCACACTGTGGTTTGGACTCGACTCGTCTGAAGGTAACCACACTGTGGTTTGGACTCGACTCGTCTGAAGGTAACCACACGGTGGTTTGGACTGGACTCGTCTGAAGGTAACCACACGGTGGTTTGGACTCGACTCGTCTGAAGGTAACCACACGGTGGTTTGGACTCGACTCGTCTGAAGGTAACCACACTGTGGTCTGGACTCGACTCGTCTGAAGGTAACCACACGGTGGTTTGGACTGGACTCGTCTGAAGGTAACCACACGGTGGTTTGGACTCGACTCGTCTGAAGGTAACCACACGGTGGTTTGGACTCGACTCGTCTGAAGGTAACCACACGGTGGTTTGGACTCGACTCGTCTGAAGGTAACCACACGGTGGTTTGGACTCGACTCGTCTGAAGGTAACCACACGGTGGTTTGGACTCGACTCGTCTGAAGGTAACCACACGGTGGTTTGGACTCGACTCGTCTGAAGGTAACCACACGGTGGTTTGGACTCGACTCGTCTGAAGGTAACCACACGGTGGTTTGGACTGGACTCGTCTGAAGGTAACCACACGGTGGTTTGGACTGGACTCGTCTGAAGGTAACCACACAGTGGTTTGGACTGGACTCGTCTGAAGGTAACCACACGGTGGTTTGGACTCGACTCGTCTGAAGGTAACCACACGGTGGTTTGGACTCGACTCGTCTGAAGGTAACCACACGGTGGTTTGGACTGGACTCGTCTGAAGGTAACCACACGGTGGTTTGGACTGGACTCGTCTGAAGGTAACCACACGGTGGTTTGGACTGGACTCGTCTGAAGGTAACCACACGGTGGTTTGGACTCGACTCGTCTGAAGGTAACCACACGGTGGTTTGGACTCGACTCGTCTGAAGGTAACCACACGGTGGTTTGGACTCGACTCATCTGAAGGTAACCACACGGTGGTTTGGACTGGACTCGTCTGAAGGTAACCACACGGTGGTTTGGACTCGACTCGTCTGAAGGTAACCACACGGTGGTTTGGACTCGACTCGTCTGAAGGTAACCACACAGTGGTTTGGACTGGACTCGTCTGAAGGTAACCACACAGTGGTTTGGACTGGACTCGTCTGAAGGTAACCACACGGTGGTTTGGACTAGACTCATCTGAAGGTAACCACACGGTGGTTTGGACTTGACTCGTCTGAAGGTAACCACACGGTGGTTTGGACTCGACTCGTCTGAAGGTAACCACACGGTGGTTTGGACTCGACTCGTCTGAAGGTAACCACACGGTGGTTTGGACTCGACTCATCTGAAGGTAACCACACGGTGGTTTGGACTGGACTCGTCTGAAGGTAACCACACGGTGGGTTGGACTCGACTCGTCTGAAGGTAACCACACGGTGGTTTGGACTCGACTCGTCTGAAGGTAACCACACGGTGGTTTGGACTCGACTCGTCTGAAGGTAACCACACGGTGGTTTGGACTCGACTCGTCTGAAGGTAACCACACGGTGGTTTGGACTCGACTCGTCTGAAGGTAACCACACGGTGGTTTGGACTCGACTCGTCTGAAGGTAACCACACGGTGGTTTGGACTCGACTCGTCTGAAGGTATCCGATAATGGTTTAAAACATGTATTTATTTATTTTTATTTTACCTTTATTTATTTATGCAGGTTTTTACTCATTGAGATAATGTGTCTTTTCCAAGAGAGACCTGGTCCAATAGCATGGAAGTATGGAAGTATGGAGGTAGTTTTGTGCCTAACTGAAAAAAGGGATTAAATATGTGTGAAAATAAATACAAATAAGACACATGACTGGGCAGGAGCGCACTGGGGAGCCAGGCCCAGCCAATCAAAATACATTTTTTTCCCATAAAAGGGCTTTATTACAGACAGAAATACTCCTCAGTTTCATTAGCTGTCCAGGTGACATGTCTGTGGTTGTGAGGCCAGTTCGTACTGACAAATTCTCAAAAAAAACATTAGAGGCGGCTTATGTTAGAGAAATTAACATTCAATTCGCTGGCAACAGCTGTAGTAGACATTCCTACAGTCAGCACTTCAATTGCACGCTCCCTCAAAACTTGAGATATCTGTGGAATTGTGTTGTGTGACAAAACTGCACATTTTAGAGTGGCCTTTTATTGTCCCCAGCACAAGGTGCACCTGTGTAATGATCATGCTGTTTAATCAGCTTCTTGATATGCCACACCTGTCAGGTGGATGGATTATCTTGGCAACAGAGAAATGCTCACTAACAGGGATGTCAACACATTTTTGCTCAAAATTGGAGAGAAATAAGCTTTTTGTGCATATGGAACATTTCTGGGATCTTTCATTTCAGTTGATAAAACATGGGACCAACACTTTATGTGTTGCGTTTATGTTTTGTTCAGTATATATTTATATATTTCCTGAGCTTTCTTACATCTCCGAGATATAGAACATTCGAAACCATATACCTTATTGTAAATGTTTTGCCAGTCTGATATGTAATTAATGAATATATTATTCAATGCATTTCTATGGGCTATTGTATTAATAAAGGCCAAATCTATATTTAATCAAATCATTTTGTGATAATATTTTTTTTCTCTGAGGGGTCTTGTAATTCTAAATTCTAAATCAAATAGCTAATTGATCGATGGTGTGACGATGTTTAAACACGTAGACTCCAGAGAACGTTCTGCCTTTTCCTCGGTGCATCCTCTGATGTCAGACATGTGACATGAGGCCCAGGTAGTCTGAACCCGACTGCACCTGGAGGATGATCAACTGTAGGACTGGTACGTAAACGGAGCAGCAGAACAGGACCCTGTCAACTAACCCTGTCAACTAACCCTGTTGACTAACCCTGTTAACTAACCCTGTCAACTAACCCTGTCAACTAACCCTGTTGACTAACCCTGTTAACTAACCCTGTCAACTACCCCTGTTAACTAACCCTGTCAACTAACCCTGTTAACTAACCCTGTCAACTAACCCTGTTAACTAACCCTGTCACCTAACCCTGTTAACTAACCCTGTACCTTACCCTGTTAACTAACCCTGTTAACTAACCCAAACCCTGTCACCTAACCCTGTTAACTAACCCTGTCAACTAACCCATTCAACTAACCCTGTCAACTAACCCTGTCAACTAACCCTGTTGACTAACCCTGTTAACTAACCCTGTCAACTAACCCTGTTAACTAACCCTGTCAACTAACCCTGTTAACTAACCCTGTCACCTAACCCTGTCAACTAACCCTGTTAACTAACCCTGTCAACTAACCCTGTTAACTAACCCTGTCACCTAACCCTGTTAACTAACCCTGTTAACTAAACCTGTACCTTACCCTGTTAACTAACCCTGTTAACTAACCCAAACCCTGTCAACTAACCCATTCAACTAACCCTGTCAACTAACCCAAACCCTGTCACCTAACCCTGTCAACTAACCCTGTCACCTAATCCTGTTAACTAACCCTGTCACCTAAACCTGTAAACTAACCCTGTTAACTAACCCTGTCACCTAACCCTGTTAACTAACCCTGTCAACTAACCCTGTCAACTAACCCTGTCACCTAATCCTGTTAACTAACCCTGTCAACTAACCCTGTCAACTAACCCTGTCCCCTAACCCTGTTAACTAACCCAAACCCTGTCAACTAACCCTGTCACCTAACCCTGTCACCTAACCCTGTTAACTAAACCTGTTAACTAACCCTGTCACCTAACCCTGTTAACTAACCCTGTTAACTAACCCTGTTAACCAACCCAAACCCTGTCACCTAACCCTGTCACCTAACCCTGTTAACTAACCCTGTTAACTAACCCTGTTAACTAACCCTGTTAACTAACCCAAACCCTGTCACCTAACCCTGTCAACTAACCCTGTTAACTAACCCTGTTAACTAACCCTGTCAACTAACCCTGTCAACTAACCCTGTCAACTAACCATGTAACCTAACCCTGTCACCTAACCCTGTCAACTAACCCTGTCAACTAACCCTGTCAACTAAACCGGTTAACTAACCCTGTCAACTAACCCTGTCACCTTACCCTGTTAACTAACCCTGTCACCTAACCCTGTTAACTAACCCTGTCAACTAACCCTGTTAACTAACTCAAACCCTGTCAACTAACCCTGTTAACTAACCCTGTCAACTAACCCAAACCCTGTCAACTAACCCAAACCCTGTCATCTAACCCTAACCCTGTCAACTAACCCTGTCAACTAACCCTAACCCTATCAACTAACCCTAACCCTAACCCAAATCCTGTCAACTAATGCAAACCCTGTCAACTAACCCAAACCCTGTCAACTAACCCTAACCCTGTTAACTAAACCTGTCAACTAACCCTAAACCTGTCAACTAACCCTAACCCTGTCAACTAACCCAAACCATTTCAACTAACCCTAACACTGTCAACTAACCCTGTCAACTAACCCTAACCCTGTTAACTAAACCTGTCAACTAACCCTAACCCTGTCAACTAACCCTAACCCTAACCCTGTCAACTAACCCAAACCATTTCAACTTACCCTGCAACGAACCCTAACCCTGTCAACTAACCCTAACCTTGTCAACTAACTCAAACCATTTCAACAAACCCTAACCCTGTCAACTAACCCAAACCATTTCAACTAACCCTAACCCTAACCCAAACCCTGTCAACTAACCCAAACCCTGTCAACTAACCCTAACCCTGTCAACTAACCCTAACCCTGTCAACTAACCCAAACCCTGTCAATTAAACCAAACCCTGTCAACTACCCCAAACCCTGTCATCTAACCCTGTCAACTAACCCTAACCCTGTCAACTAACCCTAACCCTGTCAACTAATCCTAACCCTGTCAACTAACCAAAACCCTGTCATCTAACCCAAACACTGTCAACTAACCCTAACATAACCCTGTCAACTAACCCAAGCCCTGCCATCTAACCCAAACCCTGTCAACTAACCCTGTCAACCAACCCTAACCCTGTCAATTAACCCTGTCAACTAACCCAAACCCTGTCAACTAACCCTAACCCTGTCAACTAACCCAAAACCTGTCAACTAACCCAAACCCTGTCAACTAACCCTAACCCTGTCAACTAACCCAAAACCTGTCAACTAACCCAAACCCTGTCATCTAACCCTGTCAACTAACCCTAACCCGGTCAACTAACCCTAACCCTGTCAACTAACCCTAACCATGTCAACTAACCCTGTCAACTAACCCAAACCCTGTCAACTAACCCAAACCCTGTCAACTAACCCTAACCCTGTCAACTAACCCAAACCCTGTCAACTAATCCAAACCATGACAACTAACCCTGTCAACTAATCCAAACCATGACAACTAAACTTGTCAACTAACCCAAACCCTGTCAACTAACCCAAAACCTGTCAACTAACCCAAACCCTGTCATCTAACCCTAACCCTGTCAACTAATCCAAACCATGTCAACTAACCCAAACCCTGTCAACTAACCCTAACCCTGTCAACTAACCCAAACCCTGTCATCTAACCCTAACCCTGTCAACTAACACTAACCCTGTCAACTAACCCTAACCCTGTCAACTAACCCTAAACCTGTCAACTAATCCAAACCATTTCAACTAACCCTAACCCGGTCAACTAACCCTAACCCTGTCAACTAACCCAAACCCTGTCAACTAACCCTAACGCTGTCAAAAAACCCTAACCATGTCAACTAACCCTGTCAACTAACCCAAACCCTGTCATCTAACCCTACCCCTGTCAACTAACCCTAACCCTGTCAACTAACCCTAAACCTGTCAACTAATCCAAACCATTTCAACTAACCCTAACCCGGTCAACTAACCCTAACCCTGTCAACTAACTCTAACCCTGTCAACTAATCCAAACCATTTCAACTAACTCTAACCCTGTCGACTAATCCAAACCATTTCAACTAACCCTGTCAGAAATAATCTAAGGCCTTTTAAGGCCTTCCTCTGACAACGCCTGGTATAGAGGACCTGGATGGCAGGAAACTTGGCCTCAGTGATGTACTGGCCGTACACACTACCCTCTGTAGCTCCTTGTGGTCGGATGCCAAGTAGTTGCCGTACCAGGCGGTGATACAGCCAGTCAAGATACTCTTGATGGTGCAGCTGTAGGACTTTTTGTGGATCTGAGGGCCATGTCAAATCTTTTCAGTCTCCTGAGGGGTGAAGAGGAGTTGTTGTGCCCCCTTCACAATTCTTTTGGTGTGTCAGATGATGTGGACACAGAGTAACCTGCCCACTAGAGCCTCATCAACGTGAATGTAGCCCACGGTCAGCTCCTTTGTGTTGCCCATGTTGAGGAAGATGTTGTTGTCGTGGCACCACACTGCCAGGTCTCTGACCTCCTCCCTGCAGGTCTCTGACTTCCTCCCTGCAGGTCTCTGACCTCCTCCCTGCAGGTCTCTGACCTCCTCCCTGCAGGTCTTTGACCTCCTCCACCATCGTGTCATGGTAGGCCTGTAGTGACTGTAGTGATTCATATTTTCCACTGTACTGATCTCAGAATACTGTAAGGTCAAGGGTCATGTACAGGGAGTCACACTGTGCTGATCTCAGAATACTGTAAGGTCAAGGGTCATGTACAGGGAGTCACACTGTACTGATCTATGAATACTGTAAGGTCAAGGGTCATGTACAGGGAGTCACACTGTACTGATCTCAGAATACTGTAAGGTCAAGGGTCATGTACAGGGAGTCACACTGTGCTGATCTCAGAATACTGTAAGGTCAAGGGTCATGTACAGGGAGTCACACTGTGAATCATTTAGCGGCACCTTCCCATGTCAATCAAAAGGGTTTGATATGAGACTGTTAAATGACCAACTGTAGTAGGAAGGGTCATCCAAAACAACCAAAACAACGCTGTGTTTCTCTGAAATGGGTCTGTAAAGCTCTCAGAAAGAAAAGGTAAGGTTTATGCATACTGAAGGAGGGATGACTATTGGCTGTTGACAGAAGGCAGTAACTCAGGTAGTGGTTCACTATGAGACTGAAGAGGTGATGGTTCACTATGAGACTGAAGAGGTGGTGGTTCACTATGAGACTGAAGAGGTGGGGGTTCACCATGAGACTGAAGAGGTGGTGGTTCACCATGAGACTGAAGAGGTGGTGGTTCACCATGAGACTGAAGAGGTGGTGGTTCACCATGTGACTGAAGAGGTGGTGGTTCACTATGAGACTGAAGAGGTGGTGGTTCACTATGAGACTGAAGAGGTGGTGGTTCACTATGAGACTGAAGAGGTGGTGGTTCACTATGAGACTGAAGAGGTGGTGGTTCACCATGTGAGTGAAGGGATGGCGGTTCACCATGTGAGTGAAGGGGTGATGGCTCACTATGAGACTGAAGGGGTGATGGCTCACTATGAGACTGAAGAGGTGGTGATTCACCATGAGACTGAAGGGGTGGTGGTTCACTATGAGACTGAAGAGGTGGTGGTTCACTATGAGACTGAAGAGGTAGTGGTTCACTATGAGACTGAAGAGGTAGTGGTTCACTATGAGACTGAAGGGGTGATGGTTCACTATGAGACTGAAGAGGTAGTGGTTCACTATGAGACTGAAGGGGTGGTGGTTCACTATGAGACTGAAGAGGTAGTGGTTCACTATGAGAGTGAAGGGGTGGTGGTTCACTATGAGACTGAAGAGGTAGTGGTTCACTATGAGAGTGAAGGGGTGGTGGTTCACTATGAGACTGAAGAGGTAGTGGTTCACTATGAGAGTGAAGGGGTGGTGGTTCACTATGAGACTGAAGAGGTAGTGGTTCACTATGAGAGTGAAGGGGTGGTGGTTCACTATGAGAGTGAAGAGGTGGTGGTTCACTATGAGACTGAAGAGGTAGTGGTTCACTATGAGAGTGAAGGGGTGGTGGTTCACTATGAGACTGAAGGGGTGGTGGTTCACTATGAGAGTGAAGGGGTGGTGGTTCACTATGAGTCTGAAGGGGTGGTGGTTCACTATGAGAGTGAAGGGGTGGTGGTTCACTATGAGTCTGAAGGGGTGGTGGTTCACTATGAGAGTGAAGGGGTGGTGGTTCACTATGAGACTGAAGGGGTGGTGGTTCACTATGAGAGTGAAGGGGTGATGGTTCACTATGAGAGTGAAGGGGTGGTGGTTCACTATGAGAGTGAAGGGGTGGTGGTTCACTATGAGAGTGAAGGGGTGGTGGTTCACTATGAGAGTGAAGGGGTGGTGGTTCACTATGAGACTGAAGAGGTGGTGGTTCACTATGAGAGTGAAGGGATGGTGGTTCACTATGAGAGTGAAGGGGTGGTGGTTCACTATGAGACTGAAGAGGTAGTGGTTCACTATGAGACTGAAGAGGTAGTGGTTCACTATGAGACTGAAGGGGTGATGGTTCACTATGAGACTGAAGAGGTAGTGGTTCACTATGAGACTGAAGGGGTGATGGTTCACTATGAGACTGAAGAGGTAGTGGTTCACTATGAGAGTGAAGGGGTGGTGGTTCACTATGAGAGTGAAGGGGTGGTGGTTCACCATGAGACTGAAGAGGTAGTGGTTCACTATGAGAGTGAAGGGGTGGTGGTTCACTATGAGAGTGAAGGGGTGGTGGTTCACTATGAGACTGAAGGGGTGATGGTTCACTATGAGACTGAAGAGGTAGTGGTTCACTATGAGACTGAAGGGGTGGTGGTTCACTATGAGAGTGAAGGGGTGGTGGTTCACTATGAGAGTGAAGGGGTGGTGGTTCACTATGAGACTGAAGGGGTGGTGGTTCACTATGAGAGTGAAGGGGTGGTGGTTCACTATGAGACTGAAGGGGTGGTGGTTCACTATGAGAGTGAAGGGGTGGTGGTTCACTATGAGACTGAAGGGGTGGTGGTTCACTATGAGAGTGAAGGGGTAGTGGTTCACTATGAGACTGAAGAGGTGGTGGTTCACTATGAGAGTGAAGGGGTGGTGGTTCACTATGAGAGTGAAGGGGTGGTGGTTCACTATGAGAGTGAAGGGGTGGTGGTTCACTATGAGAGTGAAGGGGTGGTGGTTCACTATGAGAGTGAAGGGGTGGTGGTTCACTATGAGAGTGAAGGGGTGGTGGTTCACTATGAGAGTGAAGGGGTGGTGGTTCACTATGAGAGTGAAGGGGTGGTGGTTCACTATGAGACTGAAGGGGTGGTGGTTCACTATGAGACTGAAGAGGTAGTGGTTCACTATGAGAGTGAAGGGGTGGTGGTTCACTATGAGAGTGAAGGGGTGGTGGTTCACTATGAGAGTGAAGGGGTGGTGGTTCACTATGAGAGTGAAGGGGTGGTGGTTCACTATGAGAGTGACATCTACAGAGGTTGTTAATGTATTCAGATAATCAGGAATCATCACAGCTAATTTCACGTGTCACTTAAATTAGACGGAAGAGCCTCATTGAGTTTCCCTAACCTGGAGACTTCTTTAATCAATGTAAGCCAGAGAGGTAAGCCACTGAATCCATAAGAGGTTGTTTTCAGGAGTGGATCATTATAGTATTGATAAAGAAGTGTTATTGTTGTCCTGGATGGTGCTGCTAGGAGATGTGCTGTACCTGTGCTGCTGTGTACTGAAGACATCAATGTTCATCTAACCAGTAGCTAAATAAATGTTTTACCACAGGGCTGTCTGGCGAGTCTTCCTGTCCTCAGGTCGTCCAGAGGTAACGGTTTATCAGGCTGATAACACACTACGTTCTCAGAGCCAAAAGATACTCCTTTCACGTTCTTCCAATCGGAGTTATATACCCATTTAGAAGCTCACATTACTGATCAATTATATTTAACAACTGAAATGATAAAACAATGCTCTATATTTATGTGATTTATTTAACCATATGTAAGACGTACATTTAACAAGGTTAAGTATGTAACATTGGTCCAAATATATTCTGTTTTCATCTGTCTACAATTGTTGATGTTGGAGGGTATACGGCCTGTATCTCTTGAAACTGAATCTCCCACCGCCCACACTCAGAGACTACCAGCAGCACCGTCTCTCAACAGCTTCAGAGAGCACTAAGTAGGAAACGGCTACGTGCTCTAACAGTATCTGTCTGTAGCAGTACATACAGAGGCAGTGTGGGTAGGCCCAGGTCAGAGCCTGCGTCAATCTGTCACTCACCCTCCTCTCACTGATAACAACATTCCAGCAGCCAGGTAACTCCGGAGAACCGTCTTAAATTCTG